>NC_140174.1:52060212-52344884 GCF_963971535.1 Notolepis coatsorum | reverse complement strand
TGCAGAGGTGAAACTACCGGGGCGGAGCAGGCTTTATGTAATCCTCCTCAACCAGGCGCCGAATATCATGGGTTCCATTAGCAGTGTTCTAACTGCCCGGTAAGTACATCCTATCTCAGTAAATGCCTTGGATAGCCTTTTTTAACTCAGTAGAAAACACTGAAAAGACACACAAAGAACAATGATTATCATCCAATATATATATATATATATATATATATTGTATAGTTATGAATAGATGTTAGTTGAGAGGTGTATATATATACACCTCTCAACTAACATCTATTCATAACTATACAATCACTCTTTAAGACAATTTACCTTTCAATATACCACTTTTTCTTTATACTTTTAAGGTTTTTATACCAAGAAGAAATGTCTAAATTCACTAAATTCATTATATTTCCTATAGTGAAGACAAGGGGTAATTGTACTGTACTTTACTGTGCTGTATAATGACAATACATTTTAATCTATGCAATCCAATCTAATAATGTTATCTGACTATTTCTAATATATATATTATTTTTTTTAAATGTCCTGTGTCTTATAAATGGCATTTTCCAGTGTTTAGCATTGTTTTATAGCAATGGGGGGTTAGTATCAATGGGTCTGTGTCTCTAATTACCATTTTGGCGGATTGCTCTAATTCAGTTGAGACAATCTCCTCCCCCAGTGAATTAGGTCATTCTGATTTGACTGTTTTGCTGACGTGAATAAGGCACTGATCTGCATAACTATCTATGGTTGTAGCGCAACCATTCGCTCAACAGCAGAGCAAATGGAAATACCCGACTCAAGCGGGTTTTGACAGAGAGAGGCAGAGAACGAGCAAGCGAGAGAGAGAGAGATAGAGAGGGAGAGAGAGAGAGGGAGAGAGAGAGATAGAGAGGGACAGGAGCTTCTGTCGGGGAAACAAACACACGCATTTTACACACAACCTGACCGGCGTGCGAGGAACACACGCATTTTACACACAACCTGACCGGCGTTTACACACAACCTGATCGGCACGCGGGGAAACACACACGCATTTTACACACAACCTGACCGGTGCGTGTGGAGGGTCTTCTCCCTGGGATCACTATCATATCACTGTCAAAATATCTTTGACTCCCACACGCACGCCCATATTCCGATCCGTGCAATAATATTCACAGCGGTATATATTGTCATTTGAAACAAGTTACCAATGCATTGTCCCGTGGGGTTATGCCCCCACCGCGGCGAAATTAATTAGTATCCCCCTCATTCTTTCTACCTCTCTCTCTGTCTGCCAGTCGCAGACTGTGGGCGACTGTCACTCAAAGCGCTTATGGGCGGAGCCCAGCCCAAACAGCTTGGAATCTGATGTAAACAAGATGAAAGTCTTTCTCTGGTCTGCATCCCTTAACAATTGTATGTATTGAGCTGTACTGTACTGTACCCATTCTGCAATCTGTTAATAAAGTTTTCAATCAATCAATCAATGGCTCAAAATGTACCCGTATAGATTTAAAGGTTAAAGTCTTGGACATGTGACACTGCATATCTAGTCAGGGGTCATTCTTATTCTGTTCATAAGACATGAAGACCTCCCGTTAAGCCAGTGGCGGCCGGTGGGTGCTTCGCCACTAGGGGCGCTATACCAAACATTTTGCAAACATGTACAGTAGTACCACGCAACAGACTCATGGCAAGACGTGAGCGATTCGACTCACGGCAATGAATCGGCTCTTATGAACGAGTCGCTCAGCTGTTACTACAACAACACACAACCAGTCAAATAAAGTATAGTCTAGACTCTAATTCACAACTTGAAACACAATATATAAATAGAAAAGTTAGAAACAAAACTCGCCCCGTCTCCAAACACAGGCAGATCTCTCCCTCTCTCCTTCTCTCTCTCACACACAGCGCGACGTGGAATCGATTCGTTACACAATCAGACCTATTATATACCAAGAATAACTTCAGTATGAGTACAGGGCTGTACACATATTTTGCATATTGTTAAACGAGCCAAGGCTAGCTATTAAACTATCGATATGAATCGAAAATCTGGGACCCTGATGTAAACAAGACAAACGTCTTTCTCTGGTCTGCATCCCCTTAACAATTGTGTGTATTGAGCCGTACTGTATTGTACCCATTCTGCAATCTGTTAATAAAGTTCTCATTCATTCATTCATTCAAACATAGACGATATTGAACAAGCCATAATCCACGTATTTTCAATCCGAGAGAGCTGCAGTAGTTAAATCAATGAGCCATCGACACAGTCAGTGTGGTAACGTTATTATTGCATCCAAGATTGATACACGGCTGGCTAGGCAGTTGGTAGTCATAGTCTTGTGTTATAAAATAAATAAACAATCAGCAATGTCTCGCTTCATGAATGGCCAGCAGTAGCCTAACAGCTCCTAAAAAAAACTATTTACAAACGTTAACGTTAACCACAGAGAGAGAGAGAGAGAGAGAGAGAGAGAGAGAGAGAGAGAGAGAGAGAGAGAGAGAGAGAGAGAGAGAGAGACTCACTGTTTAGTTGACACGTCCAGGGCTTGCCTTGATAAAGTGTATAATCCACTGTTGATCATGTATTCCAGACCACTGTCCACTGTGTCCAGACTGCATCCGCCATATAGCTTGTTAGCCAAGTGTTAGCTTGTTAGCAGCACCACACAACAGTCACAAGCACTTCATTCCTTTGTCCATTTTCCGCTCGAACAGACTGCAAACTACCTGGCGTTCTATCGCCATGCTCTAAGACAAACTCTAACCTTAACCAACTTTGAAAGAGTGCCTAAGCTTAACAGTGTAAAGAACTTGCAGTCACGGCACGCTCTAAGACAAACAACCTAGGACCAACCTAGGAACCAACCTAGCCGGAATAAGCTAGAATTGGAACATTAGAAATTGGATTCGGCCAATCAGAGATTGTCTCTGTGAAATTCTGCTACGGAAAAAAATACTGGCGTTGGCCAATCAGAGAGCGTCTCCGCGAAATGCGGCTACAGAAATTCTTGACGCTACTGGCTAGACCGCTTCAAATCGCGCCCGGATTCCAACATAATAGTCATATTTCAACGCACAACGCGTTATGCACTGATTGGCTGTGACGGATACAGCGATCAAACTGTGACGCGCACTCAGAGCGCTATCGTGTCTAGCCCGGGCAGAGAAATACAAAAAAATAAAAAAAATAAAAAAAACGTGATGTCACTTCCTGCTCAGGAAAACGAGTGTTTTTTTATTTGAGATAATAACGTTATATTGTGCATTGGAAATACAAACATACTTAAAATGAGTAAATATTATTCATTTTAAACATGTTTATATTATTTATAGGGCTATAAAACAAAAAAACTAAAACGTTTTATTTTCTTCTTCTGTGATTTAACAGCAGCTGGCAGCAGGTGGGTCGGCGCCCTTGCGCCCCTAGTGGCAGAGCCGCCACTGCGTTAAGCTTCTGTCTCATTCACTGATCTATATCCTCATCAGATGTGTCTTCATCGTGAGCAGGATCATCCTCAACATCATCCTCATCCTCATGACCCTTCCTCCTCACTTTCAGGCTCAGCTGCTCTCTCTGCTATGTGATCAATAGCCTCTCAGGCTCAGCTGCTCTCTCTGCTATGTGATCAATAGCCTCTCAGACAGATGCTGCAGGATGAAATTGACAAGAACTCAAACAAGCCTTGTTTATAGATATCAATGTTCTATAAATCTGTGTAATGTTGTTCATGCCACGCCCCCCCCCCCCCCCCCCCCAAATGATACTGTGTAATGTTGTTCATGCCATGCCCCCCCCCCCCCCCCCCAGATTATACTGTGTAATGTTGTTCATGCCACGCCCCCCCCCACAAGATGATACTGGGTAATGTTGTTCATGCCCCCCCCCCCCCCCCCAGATGATACTGTGTAATGTTGTTCATGCCACGCCCCCCCACAAGATGATACTGTGTAATGTTGTTCATGCCACGCCCCCCCACAAGATGATACTGTGTAATGTTGTTCATGCCACACCCCCCCACAAGATGATACTGTGCTTGTCTGTGAGGGAGAAAAATGTGTTCCCATGGTGCTGTATGTGGGCATAATAATATTTATGAAGGAGAGGAGTTGTGATGACAGAGCAAGGGGTATTCTTTTTGTGTGTGTGTGGGAGAGAGAGCGGGGGAGAGTTCAAGTTCAAGTTCCTCTTTAGTGTGTGTGTGTTTGAGTAAATGTTTAGTGTATATGTCCATATTCTGCGAGAAAGTTCGAGTTCCTGTGGGGGGAGGGGATGCTGGTTGGGGGGGGGGGGGGGGTTGCCGGTGGGGGAGGAGGCATGCCAGAGGGATTGGGAGTACTGGTCCATACTGCGAGAAAATAATTGTTCCCAGGGGGAAAGGGGTTTCTAGACCAAACATTAATCTCGTTTGAGTCAATCTTGAATTAATCTTGTTTGAGTTTGATCCACAGAACTACCCACAACCTTTCATTGCTGCATGCCTTACTATCAACAGCCAATATTCTCTGACGAGTCATATTTGACCCATAACACCACAGATGCAACAATTTTTTTTAGAGACTTTCAGAATTGAATATATTGAATATTGTTTATATAGCTGTTTCTGACGATATCATGAAGCCTCGTTCCAATTTTCTTTTTAAATTGATGGTATTTATTACATGTCTTAACTTGAAAACGGGTCGAAATTTACCCTAACACAATAGGAGGGTTTTAAGCAATTGCATGGGCAGCTGACCAGAAACATAATATGTTAAAGATTGTCTTGGCGGTTTCGGTCCTTGGCGGATCCTAATGAGTGAAAGTGCTTCTCATGCTACGGCTGTCTCCTCAACTTAATTTTCCGTGGCGTTGCAGTCACCAGACAAGACAAGCTCGCTTGACAAGATCGGTGCCAGCCGTGCAGACGAGCATCTCTTTATTTGCAGATGATATACAATCTTTTTTATTTCTCTGTTTAATTTGAACCTGGCGAGACATCAGTTAAGTCTGTGTTGACAGCATCTAATCCATTCAAGTGGTTTTGCCTATTTTAAAGAGTGCCCTGGCAAGACCCAGAACAATAAGGCCTTGCCGTACAAAGTTGAAACAGGATATTTTACTACACGAGATCAAAGGGGGAAGCAGGCCCCCAAACACGCATTTTGCGAGTGCAGTGTGTTAAATTTTATGTGTATCTCTTCCCTCAGTCAGCAGATTTTAAAAGACGAGGTGGGGAGACAGAGACTGGATAGAGTTGAGGGCCCGGTTCCAGAGAGACTATCTTGAGAAATTGGCAGTTGAAAAATCACGTTTTTAAAGCCCCAATCTGGTATTTATTAGATCATCTAAACGTTGGTTATATTCACATGCATTCTTTTAAAAGTTTGATCACTAGATGGAGAATACGGTATTTGGTAACTTTCGCAACCGTAACCGTAAATTGGACTATAGATCATATTTACTTATTTTACAGGTAAAATCGACCTTTTACAGCCACAAAATACAGCAATACAATTAAAAACAAATATTTACCTGTTGTCTAATGTTAGTCTTCAAGAGCTCAATCATCTATAGAATGAAAACGGATTGGGCCTTTAATGCAGAGTCTTCATAGTAGAGTCATTAACTACTTTTACATGGACTGGCATATTCTGATATTGACGACACATGCTCTATACCTTCCAGAGTTCTGCTTGATGACACATGCTCTATACCTTCCAGAGTTCTGCTTGATGACACATGCTCTATACCTTCCAGAGTTCTGCTTGATGACACATGATCTATACCTTCCAGAGTTCTGCTTGATGACACATGCTCTATACCTTACAGAGTTCTGCTTGATGACACATGCTCTATACCTTACAGAGTTCTGCTTGATGACACATGCTCTATACCTTCCAGAGTTCTGCTTGATGACACATGCTCTATACCTTACCTTACAGAGTTCTGCTTGACGACACATGCTCTATACCTTACAGAGTTCTGCTTGATGACACATGCTCTATACCTTACAGAGTTCTGCTTGATGACACATGCTCTATACCTTCCAGAGTTCTGCTTGACGACACATGCTCTATACCTTCCAGAGTTCTGCTTGATGACACATGCTCTAGTCTATACCTTCCAGAGTTCTGCTTGATGACACATGCTCTATATACCTTCCAGAGTTCTGCTTGACGACACATGCTCTATACCTTCAAAATAACTAAATAACAGAAAGAGTTTGGGGTTTAATACTGGAGGGAAACATTAGGGATGTAATGTTCAGTCATTGTTCGGGGCTATGCTCCCTAGCATGCAATGGGAATATAAATGGAATGGTTATATAAGCAAGCGACCCATGTAAACAGCTTAGTGAAAATGTTGTCTCATTTAGAATAAGGCCAGTTGTTGGATTATTGCAGTCCATGTAAACGTACACAGACGAGGACAGTATGGTTTCACCACACGGCATATAGAGAGTGCTTCCTCTCACGGATTTGGACATGAGGGAGGCCACCATCATTTTACAGTGGTCATAAAACTCTGTCAGTTCTATAAATATTCCATATCCATGCCATGAGATAATCAAGGAACCGCTCATGAACTCTCTAAAGTTGATTTGTGTGTACCTAATCTGAGCATGCCTCATGAACTTTTAACAGCATGCGGTTCCCAACTGAGATCTCTGCACCTGGCGTTAAAAACTTCATTGACGACACTCGTATGGGGTAGGGGAGGGGCGGGGTAGTGGGGGTGTAGTTGAGTTGTCATGGACGTGTTACTCGTCGAGGGGAATGTATTCCATCTGACCTCCTCCGTGCCACAGTATTCCCCCAAGCCTGCAAGGGTCACCAGTGGGTCACCTCGAGGAATAATGACCCGTACACACACGCGGTAACGCGGGGCAGATGCTTTGTCAGCATCAATATATTTAGGTGCGACTCATGCGCACTTAAGGACGTGTTCTTGAATTACTTTCGGGGAAACTTTTCTCCATGCGAGGGGCTTTTGAGTGAAAGCATGGCACGTCGGCTCCCTCTCCCTCGGACAGCGGGGCCTTGAGAATGACATAATGAGTGAGCGCTCTGGATGATGTAGTGAAACGGAATATCAATTGTCAGCCACTGGCACGGCTGAGGACAGGCCCTCATGCGTCAGTGTGCCGCTGACTTTCCATGGAGGGTTTCTGGTGTGTGTTTACACCCAACGTTCGTTGGGCCCGCCGAGGAGCTCTCTCGCTGGAGCCTGTGATGATTAAAAATTACGCGCGTCGATAAAACTCATCATAAACACCTCCTTTTTTTTTGTCGGGTACATTTTCAGTGCCTAGGTTCCAGAAACTGCCGTTTGTCTGCGAGTTAAAAGGCTCCGGCTGAGTGATGCCAGCGCTGTGGGGAAGAGCGGCCTGTGATGAGCCACGCAGAAAGCTTCTTGAGATGAAGTGAGGAGAGATGAGCTTTGAACTCTTGATCTCTCCGGGTGTCTCGAGCCTTAAAGCCTGGCAGGAGGAAAGGTAAGAGAGGGGAGCAGGCTGACTGATGGCTTGCGGCTCGCATCCCCCCCCCCCCCCCCCCCCCCCTGAACAAAAGGAACGTTAGTGTTGTGACTGCGCGGGTGGACGTCTCACGAGTGAATTCCTTTGTGCAAATCCCCCTCTTCCTTTCCTTTTGTGAGCCTCGCCAGACGTCCCAAAGGGCAGCGAAACCTCAACTTCCTAATTGCTTGTGTTTGTTTTCACGAGACACATGTGCACAGGTACGGACGAGAGAGAGGGAGGGGAAAGCCTCGTTGGGAGAGAAATGATGACAAGCACGCCAGCCCTTTTCAAATATATCTGCCTTTACTTTTATTCATGTACTGTACAGTATTTCATTTTGAAAGTCTCTATTATACTATATGACAATAATGACTATAATTTTTACTACAAAAGGTTGCATAAATAATTTAAATGTGGAAATAAAAAATAAATATGCAGTTCATTCTTTGTAACAGTCCTTTCTTTGCGTCTGTAGCAATCCCCCCTCCCCGCATTTTAGCGCCCTGTCATGAGAGGGCACCGTTCCAAGAGACCACACAGATACAATATGTACAATCAAGCTATACATGGTAACTCTCTGCTTACACTAAGAAATCCCTTCCAGTTGCTATTTCAAACACACAATTGAAAAGAAAAAACAAACATTGTCAGTACAGTTTGGAAAACCGAAATCAGGAAGCAATATGAGCGAAAACAACGGAATGCTGACAATGAGCGGAAAGGTTCCAAATCTTCATGAGATGCAGGCCCGGTCTGTGGCAGCAGTCGCAGAGCGAGCAGGCCGCGTTGCCGACAGCATCGGCAGACTGAGCATCACGCAGCTGCCTCTTCCATTCTGCGTCCTGTAGGTGCTGCGATAGCCAATACAATTCAAATTTAGACAGTTTTTGTATTTTTTCTTATTTTCAATTCTCATTTTTCCTGTCTCTGAGATTTCCGAGAATTGGGACTGAGAGGAGGAGCGGAGGCGTTCTCGCTGTAGGCATCTCACAACGCTGGCTACAGCACGACGGACAGGGGGGATGTGGACGTGGCTAGCTGATTGTAATGTTATTTTGCTTGTTACAAAATGTGTTCCAGTGTGGGAGTGTTGGAGAATACTCTGCCCCTAGGAAACAAAGCAACCCTCCAAGCCTCCTCCGCACATGTGGACCCTTTTTGTACAATTCCAGCAAACAGGAACCGGCTATGTCCAGAGGAAATGGCTTTTTATGACTCAAATCCTAAACACAGGAATGGGCTCATTTAGCAATTAAGACGAGTTGCAGGAATGCCCAGTGCCCCCTTCGTATTGGGGTGCTGACACAACTGTTCCCTTACACTAACGCACGCACTCTCTCTCTCTATTTCTCTCTCTCTCTCCCTCTCTCACTCTCTCTATCTCTCTCTCCCTCTCCCTCTCTCTCTCTATCTCTTTCTCTCTCCCTCTCACTCTCTATCCATCAGGTCCTATGGGAGTAGGGCCCTATCTTGACTGACAGCTCTGTGTTCAGAGTTGCCGCGGTCTGGGGAATGATCAGGGAGTGTCCCGGTGTGGAGTGAAGCCCTTGCCGGGCTGCCAGATGACTGGGCCTGGGCTCTTCAGGCCCGTCAGCATCCCATCTCCAGAGCCCCCTGAAGCCCCAGCGCTGCCACATGCTCCAATATACACCGCAGAGGAGATGGATTACAACCGGGTCGAAGCATTAAGATATACCTTTAACAAGAGCTGTGGTGTGTGTGTGTGTGTGTGTGTGTGTGTGTGTGTGTGTGTGTGTGTGTGTGTGTGTGTGTGTGTGTGTGTGTGTGTGTGTGTGTGTGTGTGTGTGTGTGTGTGTGTGTGTGTCTGCTATGTGTTTGTACAGGTGGGATGGAAGCCTCAAGAGTGCGAGAGGGGAGGCAAGGCCAGGGATGTTTGGAGCAGGCGTGTGTGATCACCAGACACTCATATCTTACGGAAGGGATCACTACTTCTCCAGATCGGGTCACATGGCAAGCCCTGGCATTGTATGTCCACTCATTCGGTCATGCAAATAAACAAAGCCCGGAAATATGTTGAAAATCATCTGGAGAAATTGGATAGTGCCTTTATGGTGCTAAACACACAACATAAGATCAGTCCAACAAATAGCTTATGAATTCCCTTTCTTTGAAATGTCTCACGCTGCTCCTCCTCCTCCTACGGAAGGAGCCATGTTGGTCGGCGTGTTGGTTAACATGTGCGTATGTGTGTGTGTGAGCAGAGTGTGCTTCAGTCTCTGTCCTTGTACGGAAGGACGTGGCGGGGTGGCGGCCTCAGTACGAGTTGCCCAGCAGCGGCGTGTTGTTCTTGTCGCGGCCCTGGGACAGGCGGCTGTGCTTCTTGTTGCGGCGCGGCTTGGGCACCTCCTTGGCCTCCGACTGGTTGTGGTGGCGGCTGTAGCGCTTGCACTTGCAGGAGGTGACCACGCGGATTTTGTAAGTCCGGCTGTTGCCGTTGGGGCACTGCAGCTGGACCCGCTGCGTCCGGGAGTGGGCGGGGATGCAGCGGTAGTCCGATGCGCTGCTCCTCCACCACTTGCCACGGACGATGGAGTTGGGCAGGAGGTGGGCGGGCATGCACTGGCCCGAGCACACCAGCTCCTTGACGGGCTTGGCGCTGCGGCAGGAGCCGTCGGTGATGTAGCGGGTGGAGCGGAGCTCCCTGCAGCTCAGCTCGGAGGCACCTGGAGGGAAGGATATCACAGTTACACTCGTGGGCCTCGGTCCAAGAAAACCCCTTTGAAGTCCCACACACTGGAGGGACCATCTTCAGTTAATGTATCTGGCGCTACAGCTGCGTCTCTTTCCAATATCTGCTGAATTTGTCAACGTTTGTGGTATTGTCATGGGTCGGGTTTCAACTGCGCTTGCTGTTATTCCTTTTAACGTATGTATTATTCAGCGTTAGTGGGAAAACACAACACGATTCTAAATGTACCACAAAGCAGATTGTGGTTCATGTCAAATGTTTGTAAACTCTTTTTTTGTTTCACTGTTGGGCTAAACGTCAAAACGGGGGCTGAGCCAGCAAGGCCTTTTCATCTTGATTCTGACACACTCAAATAATATGAACACTGTGCACTGTAGATTTATAAATGCAGCGTAATATCAATGTTTGTACATTTGTTTAAGGACTCAGCGTACAAGGTCTGATCAGATTAACTGAACTTGTTGCATGGTCTGATCATTAGCCGACGATGGGGCTTAACAAGGTGCTCCAGCTGGCAGTAATCAACTGATGGCGAATCCAGACCAGAGTGCCATTTAACAGCTCAATCAAACCTAGAGGGGGACGCGAGTCGGAACGAAAGCTGGCACACGAAACGAGCACCCGGAGGAAACGAATGCGGCGATGCGCGAGTAAATAGTTTGTCTGGTTATTTTAAGGTAAAAAAATTCAAGGATACAATTTTTGGACACAATATTGGACATCCTCCAAATTGATACGAAAGACCTCGTTCTGTGTGTAGCCATACTCTGATATTTTACCTGCTGCATTTTAACAGCCTTACGCCTGAGTTATGCCTGGTCCGTTTCTTTTTTTTTTTTTTTTTTTTACAAGCGGAGTGTAAGAAAGGGCAGAGGAAGTGTCTGATACACTCCAACAGGGATCTGTTTTCCTACGTGGCTTTTCTTTGTACAAAAGGGCTGAACAAAGGATTTATGTGAGATGACTTCCCCCCCTCCCTCTCTCCGCATGAACCTGATCTAGCTTTTGTCCTGTCGCCAGGGCTGAGGGTCTGCTCCACAGTGTGCTTTGTCTACAACCTGACATTGTGCTGCAGTTTTCATAAATGGTCACGGTACCCCCCAAGATGTCGGTTAGAAGGCTACGTCAAAAGCATGTGTTTTTGAATCCTATAGGCTCTGCTTGCTCTGTTACACAAATGAAAACAAATGAAAAACACAATATCGATTAAAATCGATTTGTTGTAGAAAAAACTGTAGCCTATCTCTGTTTCGAGGCTAGGTTTAAGTGATGCTAAGATTAGGGGTCAAGGTAATGGTTAGGGTTAAGGTAAGAGGTTTAGGTTAATAAACAACGTTTTAGGTGGAAAACTGTGACCAAAGTTCTGGCTTGGCAGCCTGGACCAAGAAGTGGTGATAAACCTCTCTTTTATCCTGTGTCTGAAAAACCACCCCTGATGAGAAACAAGGCACTGTTCATTTTCATCACACATCAGTGAGCTGTCTTTAACACCCCTTTCCCCAGCGTTGGGAGATGAGGAGAACAGTGGAGAGGGGCCAGACAAGGGTCACCGGCCCTGCCACGACCCCATGGGGACCATGGGAAACCTTGGCCAACCCCCCCCCACAGGGCTGCATATAGACCAACCAACACATTTATCTGAGAACTTGATCCAGTAGATTGTTGTCTCCCTGTGCGAGACTCCATGGATATTGTTCCTTATTGCGGGCGGGAGATACATGTCTCCCCCCCCCCCCCCCCCCCCCCCCCCACTGTGGGAACTTGGAAGAGCCATGTGTGAAGAGATTGTGCAACTGTTTTGTCAAAATGTGATCGTATTTTAATCTGTGGATTTGTTGTTTTTTTATCATGTGTTTTCCCACACCCAGCACCTGTGGGAGAGATTTGGCAATCCGTTGAATAATCGACGACGATCACAATTTAATCTCACGTGTTAAATCGCCTACCCATCAGCTATCAACATAATCGGCATCTAATTTTCTTGTCCAGTGTGACGGTGTCTTCTTTGAGTCGACATTATTGAATTAAGGCAAAACTGCAGTATGGGAAAAATCGCACAGCTGCCCATCTTGAATTGATGAAGCGAGCAGGATATTGTGCTAATCAGAATATAATGTATTGGTGTATAGTGCAAGCATTACGAACCACAGGTGGGAGTCATTCTCAAAGTCAGTGTTGCATTAAAAAACAAAAAACTATTTCCAAATACCCTCAAGACATCCCCCCGAAGAACAAATTGTGGCGTTCCTATTGTGAAGACATATTGTTGCAATCAAACAGTTATGGTGTAAGTAGAACTTGACTAATCGTATAACTGCGAGGGAAATGATGATGATGTGAAAACCTCTCTGTCTCTAAAATGTTCCACTTCAGAATGTGTGGCGAAGAACAAACCACAGACATGTGTGTCTGTGCAGAATTAAGAGCCAAGAATAACACTCTCTCTCCACACACAATAACAATGTTCTGATCCCGAACATCACAAGTAAACATGAAATGAAATAGAAATATTAAATACGTTCTGTGGATATATCGTTGACACGCCAGTCGCACGTTCACAGATGAATTCCATTTCATTTCCATGCTTCACACGCTAATGTTTTAATCTACAATTTAATGAACGAGAAAGACAAAATACGGATCTTTTATAAACTGTTTGTAAATTGTTTATATGGCTCCTCTGGGACTTCTCTGAAAAGCAATATTCAAATTGTATTTTTATTGTTATAGATATATACAAAAAAAATAGGCACGGCTATTGCATTATAATTTCATTGAATTACTTTTTTTTGTATTCCCAAAATGATGTGTGTGGTTATTATAGACCGCCGAGCGCACCGGCCACTGAGCAGAATTTGAGACATTGAGACGTCGTTAAGTAACCTATTTAATTGTATAAACAACATTTCCATAGCCTATATTTAATTGTATAAACAACATTTCCATAGCCTATATGCTTATTCTTCCTAATCCATTTTGATTATTTAACCTTAATTAGTCAATTTGGTGATACATTTCTTTAATTGCCATCGAGGTTTGCTCAAATAATTTCAAAATGAATCAGAATCCATTGCGTTCCACATTGAGTGGCGGCATAATTAAGACACATAATAATCTAGATATTAATTTCAGTAAGACACATATTTCAGAAGGAGAATACTCACTATAGGAGACCGTGTTCGCTGTCCTCCTCCCCCCGTTTTTCGCCCTGTTATTCATAGTATTGTTGTTATTGTTGTTGTTATTGTTGTTGTTGTTGTTGTTGTTGTTGTTTTGAGATGCCTGCTGTATTGCGTCCTGGCTTGTCCGGGTATCTACTGACAACAGCTCCGGTCTGATCTCCGTGGCGTCGTTCTTCAGCACCTTCCAGCCGCGCACGGCGGTGCAGCATCCTTGGAGCAGCAGCAGCAGCGCGCTGGAGACGAGGAGCGGCAGAGACACCTGCATGCTGATCGGTCGGCGGCGGAGCGCGGAAACGTTGGCAAGATGTACACTGTGGGGCGAGTTGGTCAATTCCACCCCTACAAGAGGCGCACGCGGTATTTAAACCTTCCCAGGTTTCGTCAAAACGGACAATTAGGCGCTTACACAAAGTGGGAGGGGTCGCGCCTCGGCTCAAATTCATTGAGAAACTGGTGGTGGGGGGGTGAGGGGGGTGCGTCGTGCGCAAGGACAAGAAGAGAGGAGAGGAGCGCAGCGCGCCGCGTGTTTGGGAACGTGTTGAGTGAGACAGCGCATCCACACATCTGACTGAGTTGTTGTTGTTGGAATTTGTGTATCTTCCTCTCCTGCCCCAGTGATTCACGCGGCACTACGCGTCTCGAAAGTATTTGACTGTTTTTTGAAGTGGTTTAGCATGGAATGCGTCCCCGGGCGCAGTGGGGAGAGAGAGAGAGAGAGAGAGAGAGAGAGAGAGAGAGAGAGAGAGAGAGAGAGAGAGAGAGAGAGAGAGAGAGAGAGAGAGAGAGAGAGAGAGAGAGAGAGAGAGAGATGTTCCACAGAAGCTATCTAATATGCCACACAATAAGCTGATTATGTTTGATAACATCAACACAGGTCTCATTGATTATGCCAGCAATGCCACTCTCCGGGGAACATTTTGTTTCTTAATTAATTAATTCAACAATTAAAGGGGTAAGCAATTTTAAAGATTTAAATGTTCAAACCTGAATTAATTTCACAAAGCAAATAAATTCACTGGTCCTGACCAAGTTCACTCCAAGAGGTGTATTTTCTCCACAATTCAGATAGGACTCAAAATTATGGCAAAAAGGAAGCCCAATAGGCCAAATAATTATACAAACAAATTCAGCCCATGGAAAAATTACCACCAAAGAATTTTTCAATCTATAGAAGTTATTCACGCCAAGATAATTTCTTTTTTTCTACCCTCATGATGTATTCCCCCCCCCCCCCCCCAATTATCGAAGAACTAAAAAGGTCTGGTTTAAATAATACTATTTGGACAGACTGTTTGTACAATCTGAAAAGCCTTGGCATCCTTGGAATCACAGGTCTGAGACAGGGCTTTGGTCTGAGAGTGCTGAAAGACGAAGGCTCCTTTGTTCAAACACTGCCCCCTAGAGGCAAAGGATAAACAGGTCATGTCTTCTGAGGGGAAAGATAGAATTAAGATTAGGGCCTTTCCTTGTGATCAAACTGTCAAAGTCCCTTTTTAGGACACAGGCATGCGGGGGGACGAGCCAAAAGAGAATAACTCAAATGGTAAAAATAAAGGCGCCGATATGAGAGAGCGCTCTTATACATACACTCATATTCACGGTCGATATCATTGTTTTGACACATCCTCATACCCATTCATTTGAGGGACGCAGACGCTTCCATAATGATACATGCAGGCCTCACGGTCCATCTACTTTTATTCAAGCCCTAAATCAGGGCACAAACGACCGTGGCCAACTGGCCATCTATCACACATCACAGTGGTGGACATGATTGAGGATAACACAGAATTAAAATAATGATATTGTACGCAGAGTCGTAAATATAACGTCTGTCAGTCAGCGCAGCGGGGATCATTCTTTTGGTTGTTCTTTTCCCATCCGCAGCGGCCGGTCACACTTTATGCTGACAATGGGAGCTTTTATCATGTGTCTCGTGAAGGATGGAGTGAGCGAAGCGTCACTTTTCTCTGGGAGAAGGGAGGATTTTTATTTTATTTATTTATTTGTTCTGAAATGGCGAGTGATGTAACTGATTACTTTCAAAGATTCATCAGACGGTACATTCCAAGGGCGTACCTTTCATCTGAGAAGGGGGGGGGGGGGCACACAATTATTGCGTGATTGATTTTTCCATGCATGTGAAGAACGCACTCGCGTGAAGCTCAAATAATACCCACGATGATTTCCATTTAAAGGAACACGCCAACTATTTGGGAAATTAGCTTATTTGCCATCTACCCTGGAGGCTTAGGGAACGTCCGCACCATTAGCCTAGCTTAGCGTCCATTCACTGAAGTAGGTATGCCAGTGTAGCCTAGTTCCCAACAGTCACGAAATACATTCCAAATACAACTCCAAAACTTTCTGTAAACATGTTGTGACCTGTGTATTTACCACATGGAGAAATAAAAATAAAAAACGATTCTACAGTTTTTCTAAGCAGATATATACTCTGATTTTTTTTTTTGCTGAACCACTGCTACCTGGGCGCAGTGATTTCATCACCTCAAAAGCCCTGTTGTCTTTTTAATTAGCCATAGTACTCCTCTCGACATGTCATTGCACAAACGCACACATCACAGAAAAAGGCTTGCATATTAATTAACATTATATAATGTAATTTTTTTGGACTGTAAAAAGTGAGAGGAACAAAAACAAGATTTTGAAAAGTGAGGGGGACATGTCCCCCCCTGTCCCTAGTGGAAAATGTGCCCCTGCATTACACGTTGTCTCAAACTAAATTAATTTGCTCCATATGGAATTCGTAACATATGTTGTGTTTAATACATTCTACATGACTAAAACATGGTGTGTCATGTACAGTATCATGCGCCAAATCCAATGGGGGGTTGAGGTATAGGGCATTTATAAGGTTAAGGTTATAAATGAGATAGCAAGGTTTTAGGGAGTGTGTCCCATTCTACTCTATATTCCAAAACCAATTCCTAAAATATTCAAGTTTACTTTTATGGATTTCAAATCCAAAACATAGAGATATAGTTCAATCTTTTTCAAGTTATGTGGCCAACTTGCTGCTTTGTGAAATACTCCCCTCTAGGACCACTCTGCAATCTTGAAAGTCCACTGAACACGATTTATTTTAACACTCAAGGTTATTGTCCGAACCATTGAATAAAGGACTGAAAATGATGTGTTACTTATAAATGTGGCCTGTAAAAGGTTTGTTCACATTTGTAATGTTCATAAACATCAAAGTAAAAACAGGACCGTTATTTTGAGTTGCGATGAATTATGAAATAAAAAATGTCATATACAAGTCAAATTCTTTAAGAATCTATATGTAAATGTATCTTATAAGCACAGACTCTCCCTCTCTGCAGTAATCTGAGGAGACATCTGTGCCCTCCTAGTGTGTAGAACCCTTACAGAGGTTGTGCTGAGATTCTAGAGGAGCGGATGGTCCCACTGTCCGCCACAGAGTCGGCGCTGATTATAGCCTTCTGTCCGACGCATGTCAATCACAGTCTCAATTTAGACCTTGTTGGGTTTCTTCACAAGAGTTTTCTGGCTTCTCCAGCTCCAGTGTTTTATCATGATAACAGTAGAGAGGGAGAGGCGAGAGAGAGGGAGAGAGAGAGAGAGAGAGAGGGAGGGAGAGAGAGAGAGGTCTAAATAACAATCAGATGCTGGCCAGATTTGTGAGAGGACTGCCAGCACTGAGTGAAAAAGAAAGATAGAGAGAGAGAGAGAGAGAGAGAGAGAGAGAGAGAGAGAGAGAGAGAGAGAGAGAGAGAGAGAGAGAGAGAGAGAGAGAGAGAGAGAGAGAGAGAGAGAGAGAGAGAGAAAGAGAGAGAGAGAGAGAGAGAGAGAGAGAGAGAGAGAGAGAGAGAGAGAGAGAGAGAGAGAGGGATAAGGTGGTGGGGTGGAGGGGGGGGGGGGGTGGGGAGGAGGGGGTATTTATTATGGCGTAGGAGAAAAACAAAATGTCTGAGGTACATAAACAAAACATTAAACTCCTCGTGATTAATGTTGTGAAAGTGAGTGATTCATCACACTATAGGTCACAGAGCTGTCTTGACCACACAGGTTTGAAATAGATGGTCGTTTCCTTTCACAGGATAATCACAGAGCCCTGAAAGTAAATAACGAGATATTGTTGCAACATTGTGTGCCCAAAACTCTACTATGTTTAACTTCAAGTTGGAAAGGTAAATATTTTCAGTATATTTCATTTAACGTGTCTGGGGTGGTTATGCAAAGTAGCATCAAACCCCAGATTTCAGGGCCTCCCGGCGTCCGTTCCTGGAAAGGTATTACTGGCAGGTTCTCTCCAAGTTGCATTGGGAGTAGTATAGTCTGGGTCCATATTCACAACAGCTTCTCAAAGTGGTGATCTAGAGTCAGCCTCGACCCGTTAGAAGACGACACTATGATCAGGGTGGTGGCCCGAGGAGTAAATGGTAAATAAATGGGAAATGGTGCATTTATATAGGGCTTTTATCCAAAGCGCTTTACAATTATTTGTTCCTCACATTTTACCCATTCACTCACACATTCACACACTGACGGTGCAACAAGGAGCCAACCTGCTCATCGGGAGCAGTTAGGGGTTAAGTGTCTTGCTCAAGGACACCTCGACGCGCTTCCCGGGAGGAGCAGGAATCGAACCGGGAACCTCCAGATAACCAGATGACTGCTCTACTGCACTGTTTGGGTGCAGAAGTAGAAGTAGTTTCAGGTCACTTGGAGATTCACAAGTGTAATATTAAATGTCCAGGTAGGGAAATGAGGACATATCCTGCAGCTGACTGAGGAAACATGTCATGCCTGAAAATGGATCAAACCTAACTTATGGTGGTGTGAATGCTCAATGGTGAAAAGTGGTTGATTTAACATGATGCACAAACAAAATAAACTTTTCAAACAATATAAGCGCACAGTAGGAACAGTGTCTGTGTTTCCCACAAAAGTACCTGGATATGCTGGTCTGATGTATGGCAGATTATCTTGTACAGTGGCCAGTACAATGGTCTGATGTATGGTAGATTATCTTGTACAGTGGCCAGTACAATGGTCTGATGTATGGTAGATTATCTTGTACAGTGGCCAGTACAATGGTGGAACAAAAATTGCCATCAAACTGCCATGGGGCCTTTTTCACAAGGGTACTGTCGCCTCAAGTCTTACATCATTGTACTGTTGTTCTACCCCCTCCTCCTATTTATTTATTTTATTCTATTTATTTATTTTGTGTATCTTTTGTCTCGAGCATTTGTGTATCTGTCTGTGTTTGTATCTTTTCTTGTCTTATGTGGTCTGCTTGTTTGTTGCTGTTGTTGTTGGTGGTGGTGTTTTTCTTCTAAGTGTAATTATGCGTCATGAAAATTCCAAGTTAGAAGAGGTCGTGCAGACTTTGTCACTGACTTAGATCAGCATTTCCACTCTAGGAAGCATTGTTAGAGGATCCCTGGAGAGGATGTAAACATGCAAATGTAAATGTTCTTGTGAAACATATAGACCCTTCTCAATATTTTCAGCATAGGTCAAACACATTGCAAGGTTGTGTCCCAGCGGGAGATGGGAGAAACTGCACAAAAGCTATCCAAGTCGCCATTACAAAGTCATTAAGGGCTTACTGTGATGTACACAGAATGGAGAAAAGATGTTGTTGGAAAGACTTGAGTGTAGTCGCAGCATTAAGACTGAATTCATTGCTTTAATCTGTAAAGATTAATTAATGTGCCTTGTGTGAGACTTCTACAGAACATTTCAAATGTGACATCCTCTAAATAGCTAGAAATAGTTTTGCCAGTGATGTTGTTTATTAAATCTGGAGCTCGTTCTGTGGTCCAAAAAAGCAGAGCCGGGACAACGTGTGTGTGTGTGTGTGTGTGTATGTGTGTGTGTGTGTGTGTGTGTGTGTGTGTGTGTGTGTGTGTGTGTGTGTGTGTCTTTCTATGTGTGTGTGGTGAGTGTGTGTGTGTGGTGAGTGTGTGTGTGTCTTTCTATGTGTGTGTGGTGAGTGTGTGTGTGTGTGTGTATGTGCGCGCGCGCATGTGTGTGTGTGTAGAGTGTGTATTTGTGTGTGTGTCTTTCTATGTGTGTATGGTGAGACTGCTCTACCTCCTGAGCCACTGTCGCCCCTACCAAGGGGCAAAATTGTCATCATGAGCCACATATTCTGAAAAGGTCAAATATCTCAACACGAGCCAACGTCTTAGCCTGAACTTATCCAAAGCTAGATTTTTCGTAATGAGGACGGCATAGACTCGACAATACGTGAAATACGCCTGTAAAAATGAGGACGGCCTAGTAACTGTTAAATGACGTGCTAATTCCACAAAATTGTATGTGGCCAAGTCTAATACAGTCTTCATTGTAAATTATCCAAATGTTTACAGAGTGTACCTTTAACACTAGAGTGATTCCTCTTAAGGGGTCTTGAATTTATCAGCAACAAATGCATTCTTGGGCTTAGCTATTTTATTTTTGTATCCCTGTATGAGTACTACATTCATTACTTTGCACATGTGAAAATAACATAAAAATTAGTGTCAACTACAAAGAGAAGCATAATATTGATCAATTGCTGCACCCTGGACCTCTTTGAAAATATCCTGGTATTGATGACCATTCTGCTCTGTATCAATTTCTCACTGAGGTTTCCAAGACCACTTTTTCTCTTTGCTTTCCTCCAGCCTTGACAATAAGATCCATCAACTGTTCATATATATACATTGTTCATTCTAACCCATATCTGCACATTGTCACACACTGAAAATGATTTATTAACATACAGTAAGTAGAGCATTGTGCAGCCGTGACTGTAAAAAGTAACACACTTTGAAGAAGGCATTTCCCATTCGGGGGAAAAAACCTTTCAGTAGTCCCTAGCTGACAACCCCGTCGCTGTTCTGTGAGTGTAAACGAACCGCGTTTAAAAAGGCTCTGGTGTACAAAAATGAAGCCAAGGTCTTAGCTTTGGTCATGACTGTAGTGGTTATACCTTTCAGTAGCACCTTGCTGCATGCTTTCACAGTCCAGTTTCAGCAAACCTTACAAAGGCCTTGAATGGGAAACAGTTAGAAAATAACAGTTAGCTCTAGCAATAGTTCTCCTAGTCCAGCTTGAGACACCAAACGTCTAAATCCACTGTCCTGGAGCAGCCTATCGGAGAGGAGGCCCAGGCACGGTCTCTGCTCAGGGCTTAAGGATCTGGTCTCTACGAGGCCCAGGCACGGTCTTTGCTCAGGACTTCAGGCTCTGGTCCCTCCCTACCTGTACAGTATGAGTACCTCTTATAAATTACAAAGTGATCCTCTGGCATGCATTTTTGGTTATGCATTGAAAAAGTATTTTTGGGTGACCGCTTCAGCCAGTCTGAAAAGGGCATTTGGGGAACTAAGACAAAAAGGGCAGTTGCAGTTGGGGCAGTTAGTCTCTACCCCCGCCGCCCCCACCTAATCATGCCACTGATTGAGTGTGCCTCAAGGTAGCTCCGCTTGAGGCATTATGAGGCCGTAAGTCATGAGAGGGATTCTTCCTTGGCTCTACTGCAAGGTGTTTTCATGTGGTTTCCATGTGGGAGAGATTGGCTGTTCTCCATTCAAACCCCTTCTCCATTTCAAATGTTTGTCTGAGGACTTCTCACAGAGCAATCACCAGGAAATATGTCCACTGATACAGCCTCGCAGGCAGCCAAGTAGTAGTAGTAGCAGCCGCAGCAGTAGTAGTAGTAATAGTAGTAGTAGTAGTAGTAGTAGTAGTAGTAGTAGTAGTAGTAGTAGTAGTAGTAGTAGTAGTAGTAGTAGTAGTAGTAGTAGTAGTAGTAGTAGTAGTAGTAGCAGCAGCAGTAGTAGTAGCAGTAGTAGTAGTAGTAGTAGTAGTAGTAGTAGTAGTAGTAGTAGTAGTAGTAGTAGTAGTAGTAGTAGTAGTAGTAGTAGTAGTAGTAGTAGTAGTAGTAGTAGTAGTAGTAGTAGTAGTAGTTTGATTTGATTTGATATTTTTTTATTTTCGTCTTACATACAGATGTATGCCCAGCCCATATGGGCTTACAAGACACATAACAATAAGTATATAATAATATACTTTACCAATTACTTAACAAATGACATATAGACCAAGATGGCTATAAGAAAATACAATAAAACGTAATATAACACAAGCTGTACTCAATGTAAATAAACAGAAAAACAAGATGAATTCAAATACAATATATAGGATACAGTGTGTTTTGTCTCAAGTGCCATGCCTTCTCCAAAAATCCTGCAAAACCAAAGATGTCCTCCACAAAAAAAAAACTCAACATACAACTCTCAGACTGCCAAAACAAATCCGGATTTACAATTAGAATTTTCTCAAAAAAAGCCCTCCTCAAAGCGGTGTACAAAGGGCAATAAAAAACAAAATGATATTCATCCTCCACCACTCCCAGATCACACAGAACACACAACCGCTCCTCCTCAGGTTTACCCTGGAATCTACCCACTTCCACAGCCAATGGTAGGGTGCCAGACCTCAACTGGGCACACAGAGACCTCTGTCTTCTCTTTAAGTTTAACATTACATAAGGTTTAGTAAAATACTCATTTTTAATTGCAACATATTTTCTAAGTTTAGGTTTTTTCCAAATCTCCACCTTCCACTTATCCTGATGGATTGTTGATAATTTTGTTTTAATTATGTGAACCTTACACTGCAGATTGTTCATAAAAATCATACTCAAGTCAGTAGACGAAAAAATCATGGACATCTCTCTTGACCAGGGATGACCGTGTGCTCTGTCCCAATTAAAAATCTTTTTAGTCACCCTGCCATTTGGCAGCTGGACCAGGCGGTTCCATAACCTCACCATTTCACCTTTTTGCTTGACCAAGCAAGAGTCCCACCCCATGTCCCCTTCTATAGCCCCTTTTGGTGTGTATTTATGGACTCCTAAAAAGTATCTTATGGCCCGGTTCTGGATCGCATTACATTCAGGTGCATCATCAAAACCCCAGACTCCAGCAGCATAAAATAAAACAGAACCCACCATTGAATCAAATAATTGTGTAAATGTTGAAAACCCAAGGTCAGTGCACACTTTCATTTTACTCAACACACCCCCTAGCGCCCTTCCTGCTGACTCAGACATTATTTTCCTTCCTTCTATGAAGCTCATGTACTCATTAAAGGTGAAACCAAGATATTTATAAGAATGTGTGTAAATCAGGGGCGTTGGTCCAAATTGAAACTTATGGCTACTCTGCTGTTCATGTTTTTTCCTGAAGTGCATAATCTGTGTTTTTTCACTGTTAATCGCAAGTCTCCATTTCATGCACCAAGAACTCATAATATTCAACATGTTTTGTAAATTTGCTTCATTTTCTGCAAACAGAACAATATCATCAGCGTACAATAAAATACTTCGGATTATATTATCTATTGGAATACCAAGATTGGCTTGCTTGATTTCTTGCGCCAGGTCATTAGTAGTAGTAGCAGCAGCAGTA
This sequence comes from Notolepis coatsorum, assembly GCF_963971535.1. Lineage (NCBI taxonomy): Eukaryota > Metazoa > Chordata > Actinopteri > Aulopiformes > Paralepididae > Notolepis > Notolepis coatsorum. Next base: position 52,322,044 of record NC_140174.1, on the reverse strand, counting down.
GTAGTAGTAGCAGTAGTTGTAGTAGTAGTAGTAGTAGTAGTAGTAGTAGTAGTAGTAGTAGTAGTAGTAGTAGTAGTAGTAGTAGTAGTAGTAGTAGTAGTAGTAGTAGTAGTAGTAGTAGTAGTAACAGCAGTAGTAGTAGCAGCAGTAGTAGTAGTAGTAGTAGTAGTAGTAGTAGTAGTAGTAGTAGTAGTAGTAGTAGTAGTAGTAGTAGTAGTAGTAGTAGTTCAAGTTTCTTTAATAGTTGTCATACAGAAGTACAGAATACTTTTATACAAAATGCTTCTTTCTGTTACGCTCCAGAGACTGTGCTAGACAAAAGATAAGTATGAAATAAAATAGTATAGCATGTAAAAATTGAAGTAAAAATAGAAGTCACGTACGTAGACACAGTGTTCAGTAGTATATACATATGTACAATGTTCGATGCAGAATAGAAGTAACTGAGTTACCATACAATATACAATATACTATGCAATATACTAATATACAATACTATATAGTGCAAAGCAGAAATGGGATGAGGTACAATTTAGGTACAATTTACAGTAAGGTGTACTGAGGTATGGGTTGTAGTTAGGGATGTCCGATATTATCGGCCTACCGATATTATCGGCCGATATCGGCATTCAAATTTGATATCGGAAAATATCGGTATCGGTTTTCACATTTTTTTTATAATTTTTTTTTACATTTCTATAACCTTTATTTACCCAGGCAAGCAAGTAAGAACAAATTCTGATTTTATTTATTGTCAAAAGTATGCATAATGTTGTGTTAATTCCACAACAAGAGACATGTAATGTTAACCCTTTGATCGCCGAAGACGCCGAAACTCGTCATTCCCCGCCATGCTCATTCTGCCGAAGACGCCGTAACACGTCTTTGATATCAATATTTCAAAAATCTGTGATCGAAATCATATTTCTCTCCCGGAGACATTATATGTACTGGTGAGTCCCTCTCAACTCTCTAAGACCGCCATCTGGTGGCCGATCGGCAGATCGCCCAACAGGAAGTGACGCGCCAAACAGGAAGTGCTCACCCATATTTCGTCCGGGCACTCGCGATCGTTAGCAGGACTCCATCTTGACACAGTGAACACCGATCGGTGCAAATAACTCGATAAACATGATTTGGACGTATATACTATTATACAACCTGGAAATGGATCGGATATTTCGACATCCCATAATAGAAAAAATTCTGTTCCACGCTCATCTCCCAACGCCGCGAGGAAGGTACGGTGAGTTTCAGCGTTCTTTTCTAATGTATTCTATACTAACTGCTCTGATGATCATATCACCCACACTAGATGAATGATATAACGTTGCCCACGGAATTATAAATGACCCCCCGCCCATCCGGTCATCATCAGATCATACGTAGTAACTCCTAGAAGCATCTCCAGTTGAAATTTTTTTATCTCGCACAGATTCCTACCAAACTGTATTTGATCATCAATATAATGCATTTAGGGCTATAAATCAAGTTCTGGAGAAAGCTGCAGAAAACGATAAAAACATACTTATACTTTAGACCGTATTTTAGTATGAATATGTGAATGAAAAAGTATAACGTTGCTACACCCTGAACAATAGATATAAGACGTTGAATGGGCCATAATAATGTCAATTTAGCAATACAATTAAAAAAGTTATAGCCCTGCAAAGAAGGGGAACTTCTCCATGTTAAATAGGGCTGGCGAGGGATGGTAAATTATGAATTTAACCCCGGCGATCAAAGGGTTAATTACCTGAAATTATTCAGTTTTTGGGGGGGGGAAACCCTACATATATCGGTATCGGTTGATATCGGTATCGGAAATTAAGAGTTGGACAATATCGGTATATCGGTATCGGTAAAAAAGCCAATATCGAGCATCCCTAGTTGTAGTGCAAATCCTTTACCAATAAATATAAAGTGTGTTTAGGTGTTCTAAAGTGTGGAGAGTGGGTGCTGCAGTGTGTTGTTTGTTTAAAGTGAGTGTGTGCATGTGGATGTGTGTGCTGTGAGTACATTTGATGGTTGTTGCATAGTGTTATTGTTCATTGAGCAACTTGATGGCCTGGGGATAGAAGCTTCTTCTGAGTCTTTCTGTGCTTGCCATGAGACTCCGGTATCGCTTGCCTGACCGCAGCAGTTCAAAGAGGCAGTTGTTTGGGTGGCTGGAGTCCTTGATAATTCTCTTAGCCTTACCTTTGCACCGCTTGTTGTAAATGTTCTGGAGAGTGGGAAGCCCCCCTCCAATTGTGCGTTCGGCTGAACGTGCCACTCTCTGTAGTCTGCTTCGGTCACCACTACTGTGTCGTCAGCAAATTTGATGATTGTGTTGTTGTTCCGCTGAGCCACACAGTCATGTGTGTACAGGGAGTAGAGGAGGGGACTCAGAACACAGCCCTGGGGGGCCCCTATGTTGAGGGTGATGGATGAGGAGGTGCAGTTGCCTGCTCTCACCACCTGGGGTCTGCCCGTCAGGAAGTCCAAGACCCACTGGCAGAGGTCATAGTTCAAGCCCAGGTCCCTGAGCTTGGCTATGAGTTTGGAGGGGACTATGGTATTGAATGCTGAGCTGTAGTCGATAAATAGCATTCTCACATAGTTCCCCTGTCTCTTGTCCAGGTGCGATGCTGCTGTGTGCAGCACATGGGCTATGGCGTCCTCCGTGGACCTGTTGGGGCGATATGCAAATTGCAGGGGGTCCAGGTTGATGGGGAGAGAGGAGCAGATGTAGCCCTTTACTAGCTTCTCAAAGCACTTCATGGCTATGGAGGTGAGAGCTACAGGGCGGTAGTCGTTGAGGCAAGCAGGCTTGGATTTTTTAGGTACAGGGATGATAGTGGACTTCTTCAGGCAGGTGGGGATGACAGCCTGTTCTAAGGACAGGTTAAATATGTCAGTGAATACCGGGGCCAGTTGGTCGGCACAGACTTTTAGGACGCGGCCGGGGATGCCGTCCGGTCCTGCTGCCTTCCTGATATTCAATTTTTTAAAGGTCCACCTCACCTCATGCTCTGTTACCCTGAACACTGAGTCTCCATCAGCAGACCCCCCCCCCCCCCCATTGCCGTGGCTTGTAGGCTGGTGTTGTTATTCCCAAACTCAAACCTTGCATAGAAGGTATTAAGATCATTTGCTAAGGAGATGTCACTGTTCAGTTTGAGGGAGGTGCCTTTGTAATCTGTCATCGTTTTGAGGCCCTGCCACATAGCTCTGGAGTCAGCCTGTTCATATTGGAGTTCAATTTTATTCCTGTAGCGCCGTTTAGTAGTAGTAGTAGCAGCAGCACGGATTGTGGGAAGTGGAGCTGTGGCTGGCTGTATCTCAGAGTCCCCACTGGGTCGTACACTAACCACCCGAGGCCTCACAGCACACCGCCACACGTTCTGCCACAAGGCCTATTCCTAGATGTACGAGTAATTACCCAGCAGATTATTCACAGCAGAATGTTTTTTTCTTTTCTTTCTTTCTTTTTCTTTCTTTCTTTTTTCTTTCTTTCTTTCTTTCTTTCTTTCTTTCTTTCTTTCTTTCTTTCTTTCTTTCTTTCTTTCTTTCTTTCTTTCTTTCTTTCTTTCTTTCGCTCTCTCTCACTCTCTCTGAGAGGAACATGCCTCTAGGATGACATGTCAGGCTGTATCAACACAGTCCCCTGGGCCGGAGGTGAAGATTTCAGACAGCGATGTTTGGGGGAAGAGCTAAACAGTTTGCACGCAACATCGTCGAGGTTACGAAAACCAGACTTAACTATCCTTCCAAAATAAAAACGAATCATATCCAGTGTTTTCCTCTCTCTCCGGATCCTCTCAGAATGCTCCTCCGCGTTGCCTTTCCGCACTCTTGGGATTTTGTTACAGCCCAGATTGCATAGGGCTTTATCAGAAGGGACCAGGGTTGGCAACTGAGATTCAGCAGCGCACACACAACCACGCTCGTTTTCCCAAACCTTGAAATCCCCCGGCTTAATTAGTTTGGCATTGTCAGTTTCCCAGTGACCTATGCTTGCCATTTGATGTTCAATGTCAACGTTCTTTATTAGATGGGTTGGTCGTAGGTTTACAAGTCTGTATTATACATCAGCCATAAATTATGTGTGCGCAGTGTTTATTTAACCCCCACTGCCGCACAAGGAAAGCTCCGGCGGCTGGTGCCGCATGTGTAGGCCGGCTGGGCCCTGCAGAAGGCAGGAGGCGGTCTGCTAGTGGGATTGTAGCCATATGGGTTCATTAATGAACGCTCTGCACTGTGTGCACTGTGCACCATCCCTCTCTGGGTGTATCGTTGTGGGTGAATGAGGTGCCCAGTGGAGATGGTGGCATTTTTAAGAGGGAGCGAAGGGCGAGGGTGGCAGGGAGATGGTAATTAAAGGGGCACTTCACTGGAAAAAACAAAGCCGATTTATTTAGAATGTAATCTCACATAACCCAAAGGCTCTGAACTGTTCTGCACACATTATTTTGGGTTGACAGTTATTGAGAGTTAATGAGTTTGAATATCTCCTCCTGTGATGTCATCAGAGAACACTGAATCATGTAGACGACAAAATAGAAATAAGGAGAAATAAGGAAATAAGGAATTCAATAGGGATTGCTATTTTTACCGTCACATATGTCACATATCATTTATGTCAGATAATCGCATGACGTCCTAACACCAGAACGATAGGATTCAGGTTCAAAATTGGCAGAATGCCCCTTTAAAGTTCCCATAATATGTATTTAGTTTATTTTCCTTGAATCTGTGGACATTCTTTCAGAAGAAACTAGTCTAAATCTAATTTCAATTATTTATTTTCCAGCACTACGTTCTTCTGCTTCTTACATGCAACAGGCTGTTTTTGGTGGGTGTAGCACATGTCAAATCTTACATCTGTTATTCCCTTCCCTGCTTGGACACCAAACCCCCCCCCCCCCCCCCCCCCCCCCAAACATTAAAAAAAAAAGAAAAAAAAAGAGTAAGCAAAACTCATTTTCCATAATATGAGACTTTTCCATTGAGTTCTTATAGGTAGGTTTATAGTCTACTAACCAGGATTCAAAGCCTGTTTGGGTATGAGAGCTCACACAAACATTTCATGGATCCATAAATTCAGTGTCCCATTCAAGGAAAGAAAGGCCAGGCTTAAAACCTTACCTTTACAGCCTTTAACTTCCTTCCTGCACACAGAATCCTGCTGCAACCAGAAGCTCTCGCACACACGACACAACTTGCAGAGAGTGCTTCTGTGTTTTTCACATTAAACAATGACCTGGCTAATGTTTTTTAAGGGGTTATTAAACAGGATTTTGAATGCACTAACAGGCCTGCCGACTGCTACTTGTTTGTGTCCTCATGTGCCTGTGTTGTTCCTCCTATGGTGGCCTTTTCAAAGTAAAGTATCAGGTGTCAAATATTTGCTGACAAGTGTTTTTGCGAGCTTAAGATATTACCGATCCAAGCCCTAAAAATACAGAAAGCTCCGTATGCAGATGATGGATGAGAAACAGTGGATGCCCGAGGTTTACATTTGGGTATGAAAGCTCACACAAACATTTCATGGACCCAAGTGCTAAATCAGTGTCCCATTCCAGGAAAGGAAGGCCAGGCTTAAAAACTTCCCTTTACATTTATTTTTTATTTCCAGGTAGGTCGAAGTGGTTAAGGTTAGGGGTTAGGGTTATGGGATAGGTTTGTAAACAACCTTTAAAGTAAAAATGATGACGACTTGCGGCATTGCAGCTTGGCCCAAAAAATTACGACCCCCAATAAAACGGAGACGACCCTGTCCAATCCGGCATCAACCATGAGAACCCTGGCACTGTTACTGCACAAGGGTACAAGCACATTCTTCATCAATGTCATAATCTCCCAGAACACCTCGCAAGGTGCGCTAATTAAGCATGAAAGTACAAACACCCTCGGCTGCTGAGCAGACCAGAGTTCACACCCGCTCCATGTGGCAGAGGGATGCTTGTTTTGGAGCGACTCAGAAAGTCTCTCACAAGTTTGCTTTTTTATGGGATGAATAAAACGAGATAACAAGCATGTGAAAGTAATCCACAGCTTTGGTATCTAATCTAATAAAGTCTAATTATGAGCAGGGATAATAAACGGGGGTCACGCCTCGACTTGTCACGTAAAGGGAGTTCGCCGGGTGATATCGCCGGAGCATAAAAAGCCATTTCCCCACACACAGCCCACCCACTGTGCGGTTTCCCCGAAAAAGTCCTTTACCTTTCTTAATCTATACAGGCAGTGGGTGTAAAAACAAATCGCAGGCGGTTAGAGACCAGTTTAAACAGAAGTTATAAGGTAAAACGCTGCGTTCTGTTCCACCTTGTCATGTTTTCGTTCCACGGCGGAGGTCTCTCTTGTGGTTTAGCTCTGGATTAGCCATAACGGCAGGCTTATTGGTTAGACGTGGTCACATGCATGATACCGTAGAACATATTACAACAAACCTTTCATTGGTCATGCTTGTGGTGTTCTGATGTTAGTGTGTTAAGGATGATTCCTACGTAAACAGGGTGGTAGCTTTAACCTCACATGAGAGCCCGGTCAACCGCGTGCCTGATGCTAACCATTACATTGGAACGTCACATGTACACAGGGCTATTTTTTATTCTTTTACCCATTTTTCAAAAAACAACAGGGCTTTTGAGGTGATGAAATCACTGCGCCCAGGCAGCAGTGGTTCGGCAAAAAAAAATTCCGAGAATATATCTGCTTAGAAAACGAAAATGTAAATTTTGTTTTATTTCTCCATGTGGTAAATACACAGGTCACAACATGTTTACAGGAACGTTTTGGAGTTGTATTTGGAGTGTATTTCATGACTGTTGGGAACTAGGCTACACTGGCACACCTACTTCCAGTGAATGACGCTAAGCTAGGCTAACGGTGCAGCTGTTCCCTAAGCCTAATGCATGCATGAAGAAAGGGGTATGTATCTGCTTCTCTAACTCCAGGGTAGATGGCAAATAAGCTAATTTCACAAAAAGTTGGCATGTTCCTTTAAAATGAGACAAGAAAGCTTAAATACTCATAATCTAACAAACGTGGCCCGGGCAATGCTATTTGGGTGGTGGTAACACACTAAACACACCCTAAATACATACAAACACACCCTAAATAGCCATCTGGAGTGCATAAAATAAATATGACCACTCAGTGATATTCCACAGCTGTTCATTAATTGGTAGCCCCAAATGACATGGGCCTCATATAACCTGCAGATTAAAATGAAATGCCACCCATTTTAAAAGGGCACGTTGCCAATTTTCAACCTTAATCCTATCGTTTTATTGTGAGGAGGACTTGTGATAATCGGACATGGAACTCCCTAATGTGTTCAGCCGCATCGGCACCCAGAGGGATTCCTCCTGGTGAACCATATATTTCTTCAATCGTCATCGAGTTGGACCTACTACAGTTGAAAATAGTTGAGGAAATAGTGTCTGCAGTTCGCAAGAGGTCTGCTCTCCTCGCAGGGATGTGGCTGAGCTCTCGAGTCACAGAACACGTTGGTGAGTTATTCATTTGGTCATCCTCAGACAAGTTTGCCAGCAGAGATTCCAATCATCGTGGTCCTCCATACATCCGGCCATGCAGTTCCATAGAGCTCTCCACTCCTGCGTCCTTCCTCAGTACATCCATGTATGTTGGCGTGGGACGTCCTCTTGGTCCTCTTGGTTGTTTGGCTCCCAGAGCACTAGCTTGCTAGCTGGGAGTTCTTGGTCCTCCTCACAATGGTTCAGTCAATATTTCTGAACACGCATCACTCTCTCCTAACATTAGAAATCAGAGAGAGCTAAAGTCAAAACATTCATACTTCTTTTCCATTTTTGGTTGTCGGGTTGTGTACCCAATTTGTTTGCATTTGGATCACGGATTGGTTAAGTCGCAGTCTGTATTGAATGTCATTGTGCTTTCCACTGAAATGTTACTCCGCGGCTCAGCCGGCAATAAGTCCGGATGTTTTTGTTTGTCCATAATTGAGAACGTCGAGTTTGTTCTCCGACAATAATCAAGTGATCCCTATGAAGTAATTGGCATCATTATGATGACTGCCTATAGCAGACAATAACAGCATCCCACAAACTAACAGACGGAGCTGGAGGTGAAAGGAACCGAGAAACATCATCCCCACCCCAAACCCCCTTCTCTCTCTCTCTTGTTCTCTCTCTTTCTCTTTCTTCCTCTCTCTCTTTAGAAATATTCAATGTGGTCCCAGCCATCTTGTGTCAAGCCTTACATGGCAGTTACAACAAACTGTGTGTGTGTGCTTGTTTATGTGAAAAATCTGGATTATTTCAAGACTACACACAAAATCAAAACACGCTACCAAATGAGGACAAATGATTCAACGTCCTGATTGTGTTTGATGAGCTATTGTACTGATGTGATGCCCTCATATTTCACATAAACAGGAGTGCATGTGTGCACCTGTGTATGTGAGTGTGTCCTGTGTATGTGAGAGTGTGCTTGTGCACATTTATATTTTGTAATTATGTAATGTATTTATTATTATTATATTATAAAAAATGTATGTATTGAAATGTCTGTAAGTCTCGACGACATTGAAAATAAGGGTGACCTCAATTGTCCTTTTTGAGAATAAATAAAGGTTTGAATTTAATTTAATTGAATGTCTACAGTATGTGTGTATGTCCATGTGTACTGTAGTGTATGTGTGTGTGTGCACGTGCATGCATGTCTATGTATGTGTGTGCGCTCAGTGAACAGCCGTGCAGGACCTGTATGTGGCACAGCAAACCAAAGCGCTGTAAAACCACTGAGCAGGAGATGAAACAAGAAACATCACCGGGCCGAGGCGCCTGGAAGAGGATCTGAGAGCCATCCCTCTCTCTCTCTCTCCCTCACTCCCCCCTCTCTCTCTCTCTCTCTCTCAATATTTCCTAATAATTAGCGCTGCGCCACAGATGTGCATGTCTCTCTCCCTCCTCCCTCCACCATTCCACCACTCAGTCCTGCGTTTGTGATGCAAGGGTGTGTGTGTGTGTGTGTTTGTATGTGCGTGTGTCTGTGATATTAGGATGTGAGGCGTTAAAGCCCCAGTTAGTGATCCGAATGTAAACAAAGGTGTAGCCCCACCACCACAAATAAGAATGGAGCCACGTTTTCCCTCTCCATTTGATTGAGTGAGCGCTCGATAAGCACTAGACACTAGACATTATGTGAGTTTTTCAATTGCATTTGCTTTACATTTGGTAATGTCTGTAAACACCAGAGTGAATTAGATCCAAATTCTGATTTACAATAGGTTTTTGGAAAGTTCCTAATTCTTTTTCCATCCATAGATAAAAAATTTGAGTAAACCCAACATTGAAACGGTAAAAAGAAAAACGGAATGGGGTTTTAAGGAGACCATCATGTGCTTTCTATTTGATAAAGCCATTAAAAAGAGGACAAAGATGAAAGCTGAGAGAGGCGTACACAAAAAAAGCTGTTAAGAATTACTTGGGAACCCATTTGAGGATTGGAGTTCATATACTCAAGTTGTTTGATGAACCCAACCACATGTGCGAAATAAAGAAAGTAAGCCACTTCTTGGAACCTTAAGAATCAACCAGACCGGTAGGGATTTTGCCTTTGTAAAAAGAAAAAACCTGGAAGGGGTCATTTGATAAACCAACAACAAATGCTCCAAGGGCGACTCATTTGGTTGGTATTATAGAGGGAGACACGTTGGTTCTGCAGCTCACCTGCCTAAGACTAATAACAGAATTCTGAGGAAGAATATGGTGCTCTAGAATTCCTAACCTGACACACCAGACAGTCTGTTACACCAAACAACCTGGGATGTTGTACTTTAGCTCCCATAACTTGCCGTCTTCTCGCCATCCCCAGGTGGCCAAAAGGTTTTGGCCCAATAATGGCCCGGATCCGTCAGGCCAGAAGAAATGACTCGGCCCAAGTCCGGTGCGGTTTGACTGACGCCCCAGAATCGGCCCAAGTACACTGGGCCAGTTCCGGCTGCCCGAAGCCTAGACGACACTGCCAGCATTGGGCCGGAATCTCCCCAGAGAAACTACCAGAACTTGCCCATGCAATACTGGTATTGACCCAGTATTCTGCCAGAGCTACCCCACTATCTCCTTATGACCGTACATACAGTAGGAAATGGTTGATTAGTAATACAATACAGGTCCAGAGGAGACTTGCACCTCAAACGGTTAATTGGACATCCTGTTACTCACCATTGATACATATAAACAAGTCTCAAACATTTTCCACCCAAACCGTAAATCTGATGTCATGTGAGGCCTCCGTTGATGAACAAGACGAATGATTCAGTGGACCTCTTTCATCCTTGAGGTGACTCACACCAGTCTCTGCATTACTTTGATTAGGAATGCATTCTTTGAGAAGCCTGCAGACTTTGGTCCATGCTGGCTTCTTTAATCAAACAAACGCCACCCTTTCGGTCAGAAGACCTTCATCGGGGCAAACTTGCCATAACCTGAGTATTACACTATTGAGTATTGATTGATTGAACATTTTATTAACAGATTGCAGAATGGGTACAATTACAGTATACAGCTCAATACACACAATTGTTAAGGGGATGCAGACCAGAGAAAGACTTTCGTCTTGTTTACATCAGGGTCCCCCATTTTCAATTCATCATAACATATATGACATACATGACATACAGATAGACAGTACTACATCTAGACATTTATGACATACCAGATCTACAAATACAGTAGTTTGTGATACAAAAATAGTCTAAAAAAGAGAGTACCGGTATATACATTTGAGGGGGAAGAAACTGTACATTGGAGGAGGTTGGGTAGGTGGGGTGGGGTTGGGTAGGTGGGGGAAAACTGTACATTGGAGGTGGTTGGTTGGGTGGGTGGAGTGGGTAGGTGGGAGTACTGATCCAATCCGCTTAGTTTTAATTAACAGACTGAGACCAATAGTTTGGGCTCTTTGGACAAAAATCTATTGAGAAATGCAGAATACAATGTGGCTTTAGCTTTCATTTCTGACATGTTACACACATCTTATGGTATTGTGTTTTAGTATTGTGAAGATTCTCTGATACCCTGCTTTAGCCTGGTATCGGTCCACTATCCCAAAACAGAATCTGTGTAGCTGTGCATCCCTAAAAAACAGAGCTAAAATTTTGACCCAAACAATCCACATTTTGCAATGACTTACTGTAGGCTTTGACCCGTCACTGAATGGACAGAAATTTGACAGAAGGTATTACTGTCCGTTGATTTAGTTTTAAATTAGAACCTACCTTAATCGTGCCTTTGCAGGAACTACAGTGTTGCGGATGGTAATGTATCTGTCGGTTCCCAAAAGTTCACAATCTTCTAACTTTTCTGTCCGTCGACACGGACACAGCTCAACCATGTCCAACAAACAGATACTCCTCATTGAAAAGGGATTAAAAACAGACGTAGACAGACAAACACAAACGGATCAATGTAGCCGCAGTCTCCGGCACCTGGATCATGGTTTCCTCTGCATGGTTGGATGTGTTTATACCAACTGAGAACAAGTCCTCCCTGGGCCACAGCAAGTGTCACCTCACCAGGGAACATAGAAAACAACCATCATTTTCGAACCCACACATTCCTTTATTGAGAATAAGTCTGCTTTTGCTCCTTCCATTTCTATAAACATTTCCACTCAGATACAGAAGAAGGTGGGGGGGGGGGAACAGCGCTGCACATAGCTGAAATAAATGACACTTCATCACAAAACCCGAACTGTTATTGATGGGATCCTGGAAGCAAGCATTCTGGGTTTCTTCAAATGAGCTGCAGAGAGACACATAACATGTTACCGGTACATCCAACACGTAATCCCCCCCCCCCCCACACTTTACTTTGCCGGTCCTTGACCCCAAGCTCTCCCTCCCTCCTGTTCCTGGTATATTTCTCCATCAGACACCCCTGGATATGGAGCTATGGACGTAGGCTAATGATATGTGACATACAGTATACTGTGTTTACACATGCTGGCTCAAATCACACTTTTCCCCACATGGGTGACACAGATCGAACCGTTTCGTTGCTAATCTGGAAAATAGCAGGAAAATGCATGGCAATTATGGTCTTGGTCACCGAAATGTTCACCCCCCACCCCCCAGTGCATCAAATTTAAAGCCAAATCTCGTGTATGTGCTATTCATAGTTTAGATGGTACACCTTTGCAAAGAGTCGAACATACAAAATACTTGGGTGTTTGGCTTGACTCTGAATTATCATTTAAGTGTCACATTGATCATATTGTAAGAAAAATGTATCTTAGTGTGGGTATTCTCTACCGCTCCAGAAACTGTTTAACTCTTTCTGTTAGAAAAAAGCTTGTAATTCAACTTATTTTGCCACTTATGGATTATGCAGATATTGTCTACCAGGTTGCATCCAAAACAAATCTCATTCCTCTCAATACATCTTACAATAAATTATGCAGATTTGCTCTTGGATGCCCTTTTACAACTCATCACTGTCTAATGTATGAAACACTGAATTTGCCCTCTCCCACTGTAAGAAGACAGCGCCACTGGTTACAATTTATTTTCAAATGTATTCATCTTAATTATCCACAATATCTAAAACAATACTTGACTCCATATTATTCCAATTATTATTTAAGGCATTCTAGCCAACTCTATTTTTGCATACCTACACTTTCAACACTCTCAAAAGCAACAGCCAAGAAAGCCTTTTTGTTCAAAGCCCCTTCTGATTGGAATAACTTACCTGCAAATACTCGTTCCATCTCATCTTTTTATTTATTAAAAAATGCGCTGTCTTCTTACTTCCATAGTACATGTACATGTTTTTAGTTATCATTTTTAGTTTATTATTTTTAGTTTTATCATTTATATATTGCATACTATCATGACTTTCATTACTTATCTCGTACGAAGTAACGATCCATTCCTATCCTTGCTGGATTTTGTTTTGTTTGTTTGTCCTGTTTCTTTTTTATAATTTACTTATTTTGTAATTTCATTTCTCAGTTGATTTTGTTGTTGTAGACTGTTTCGATGTCCAATGTTTTTTTGTGTGTTTTTTTTCTTTCTCTGAAAATGTACATACGCTGTATTGTGTTAGGATCCCCTCGAAAACGAGATGCTACATCAAGGGGTTATTCCGAATAAAGAATTTCAATATACCACGTTTTCTTCACCATGTAGGCTACATAAATCCTTTATTTTAGCATTCTAAAATTGCGTCTAAATAGATATTGTCAGAGTTCTGACTTTTTCTTCATACACTGAATTCATCTGGAAAAAAAAGGGTGTGCGTAATACTGTATGTCTGTCTATCCCCAGCTAATCTCACAAACTACAGGGCCAATTTGGATGAAACGTTGCACACAGCAGAACAATGACCCGAATCATTGAATAATTTTACATCGGACTACAACAAGTATTTTATTTGTATTAATTTCCATAATTTTCCATTGAAATATTACATCCACTGTGACGTTACACCTTTTGCACACCAGAGGGCGATACTACACAACTCTCTGGCACCTGTGTACAACATTCATGCGTCTATACTTTCCGTAGCCGCATTTCTGGCAGACGCTCTCTGATTGGCCACTGTTGCCCAATCGCGTGACGAGCTGTGTCTTTGCCCATTTCCGCGTCGAACAGCCTGCAAACTACCTGGCGTTCTATCGCCATGCTCTAAGACAAACTCTAACCTTAACCAACTTCGAAAGAGTGCCTACGCTTAACCGTCGAAAGAACTTGCCGTCACGCTCTAAGACAAACTCTAACCTTAACCAACTTCGAAAGAGTGCCTAAGCTTAACCAGTGTAGAAACAGGCGTCGGCCAATCAGAGAGCGTCTTGCCAGAAATGCGGCTACGGAAAGTATAGACGCGTCATGGATATACCTGTGACAACTGTGGTCCGTTGTAATGTCTCTCATTAATGTTCCATAACGTATGTCTAGTCTACACCATTGCATTGTGAAGTCTGTTGCACGTTCCTGTTCAATGCGAGGCCCAACATATGGCAAAAGAGTATACAGAGAACATTGATCTGTCCTTTTAATCTGATACTGGATTGCCTGAATGAGACTTTTTATGTCTCATTGTGGCCTCAGCAAGTATTTCTGATAGCAGGCAGGGATTTTTATTTGCCAATTAATTTACAATGCAAACCAAAGTAGGCCAATAGCATAACCTGTGGAACGCCTCGAGAATACAGGCACAATCCTAACAGATATGCATCATAGAAATTACAAATATATATTGAGCTCCACTGAGCGCACCTTTCTAGTTTAAGTCTGTAGCGCATATTGAGCCAGAGTAGGGAGGAGGCCCCTGGTTCACTGGGGCCCCTCTGGGACCACACAGCTGGGATGGAATAATTGCAAGGGGAGAAAATACTAAGTGGAAAGTAGGGAGAGTAACTCAGGCAGAATCAGGTTAACATGACTTGAGCCTTTTCAATAGTCCTGGTGGACATCAGCCTATTTGACAGGTCCATCTGCAGGTCCAGGTGTATCTACAGGCCTTGTGAAACATAAAAGAACATTCACATCAAATCTGGGAGACTTGGAGCTCTCTCCCTCTCTCTCTACTATTTCTTTCTCTCACTCACTCCCCATCATCCTCTCAGTTCAACCAGGTCCTCGGTGGGAGTTTGTCTCCACCCAGTGGCCACACATGGTGCACCAATGACAGGCCTTCACAACATGAGAAAAGGACTAGTACCAATATCAAAAACATTAGCAAAGAACTAAAAAATGTATAAAAAAAAGACAGACTATAGTGCAAATAACTTTCCCTTTTATACAAGAACGGTAGAAAAATAAGGTTATAATCCTCCAGTTTCAGCTAAGCCCAAGCAGGGAGTCATATATTCCCTCCTCTCCTAGGAATGAAAACACAGGGATTTCCTCTCGTTATTTATGACGACCTGTTTTCAAATCATCACACAGACGTCTGTCTCTCAAGATTTCCGCTTTAGGTCACGTTGCAGGATTTGACCACATGAAGCATCCCCTCCTCGTTCATTTTGTTTGTTTCAGGAAAATAGCTGGAAAATGTTTAGATTTTTTTCCCCCTGCCATGTGCATTTCTCAACTCTGAGCCATCACGGCAAATAAGGGAAGGGATAGCTTGCAGCATAATGGAACAACATCAGGGTAATGGGCTGGTGTCATGCAAAGTACAGCTGCCCCATGTTAACACATGAGCCCTTCTCATGGTCTTACGCACCCAACCGAGAAACCAAAAGCATTAAGAGAATATTATAGTACATTACATGATAACCGACATGGTAGATAGTAATTAGAGAAATCCGGGGTCTTAAGATATTTTATGAGAATAATAATAATATAATAATAGTCTTCTTCATTCTTGTGGAGGAAAAACATGCATTTTCGAGGAGTCAACAAAAAATGTGCCACGACGTCGACAAAGAGGTTAACATCTTAGCCATTTATTGTACAACATAAGAAAGAAACAACTTCTTCCAAGGTAAGAAAAATAACGTTGCGATTTTAAAATCAATTGCACTTCAACACAAACACGTGTCTCCGTTCTGCAAAGCGGAGCTTCGCCCTCCGGCTGTGTGAAGTGAGGGAAAAAAATAGATCTAAAGAATCAATCTTCAGTGTAAGGCTTTAGGTGGGATGCTGTCACGGTGTCTCTTCCCGTAGTAAAACCCATAAACAACCAAATCCACGACCCGACGACAACATCCTCAGTGACATCAGTACATTAACATAAACACAAAATGTTTGTGACACCAGTGGGAGGTTCAACTGGGGTGGGTGTGTGCGTTGTGTGTGGAGTCCAAGCCAGTCAGGCAGTGGCTTCATTTTGTGCTAAAACTCCTTGCTGCAAGTTAAAATGTCAATGATCGAACCAGAATGAAGGTAGAGGCTTTGATGTCCCTACAGATGTAAACGTCCCTAGTTCCAAGTCCTGCTGTTGACGTGGTAATGTCAAGATCCCACCGCCCAGACATTTTGATGGGTAGTCACTAGTCACGTTTTGACTAAGTTGCAAAGCCATAACCCGTCATAATGTTCACCTAAAAACATGCTTATAAACCTTATCCCTTACCTTAACCCTTACCATAACCATCCCCGCCACCTAAAAATCAGATACATTTAAGGACGTCCTTCCCGGGTGATCAGATCTAGACACTACTGTACCTTGACATGACACAAGAGCTCCTTGGAAATCCTGCAGTACTTGTACAGGATATAGGTGTAGGGAGTGGGGGACCCTCTACAATGGCTACCATTGTGGGCAACTCACCTAAAAAGCTATGTCAATGGTAAAGAGGGGTCAGGGAGGTCAGAATGACACGTCCGCGGTGACACAGTTCAGTGTTTAGTACAAGAACAATAAGAGATCATCATCTATTAGTTAAATTATCAACCTATGAAGTATAACCATAAACTTAAAAGTCTAAACTTAAAAAAAGACGTCTAAATGAACGTTAATCAAACAATATCTGGGGGAGGGGAGAGAAAGTACAACATGTCATTTTTACACTCTTAACTAAAAGAAAAGAAAAGCAGCTAATTAATGCAGCGATAGCGATCACAATAGCCTCAGTGCGCGTTAACATACTCAGTATATATAACAATATACAGTAACGGCAGGTCACATTTTGACATTCTCGACAAATACATCACAAACTGTACCATGAGCATTACCTAGAACATGACGCTGGGGCCACGTTTTAACCAACGGAAACCCGTGGTGTGTTTTGGCATCGACATTAGACGGGTGTCACATTCTGGACAACAATACAGTCCCACCGGGTGCCTTGGTTAAATATCTATGGATCTTGCTGTACTAAACTGTGGGCACTTAAAATATGCTATTCATAACCTTGTAAACATAGTTGTCGTAAATTAAAATTACCGTTTTCTTGTCAATAAACTCACAACTTGTGCAAAACCACTGGAATCATTGCACAGCAGATGGCAGTGTTTCTCCGTTTTTCAAGAAACCAAAAAAAGGGGGTATTTTAACACGACAATAGGCTTTTCACAGGTAGTAGACCCGCAGTCGAAAAGGAGCTTATAGGCAGTTTCAAAGTGACAACAATAACATTCAGAAAAGGACACAAGTTAATTTCCTGTTGCAATGTTTGCTAATGCAATAACTGACAGGAAATACATTTGGGTCCAAACGGTTCCCTAGCGAAAGGATTCCAGTGAAACCGTCCGTAGTAAATACGAGCACACTGACCTCTTCAACCAACTCATCCCTGATGTTTCAATGCCTACCGGTCACTTCCTCCCGAGAGGTCAGTAGCTATACAGTAAAATGTACTGTTGCGTGAAGAAGTGGGCATGCTCAGTTGTAACTGTAGCCTAGTTGTGGGCTACCTTTGGAAAGTGCCTTTTATCCTATTAAACGTTATATACCTATGATTCAGACTGGCAGCTTTCTCGTTCCTTCAACTGTGGCCAAGTAGAAGGGCAGAGGTGTGTCCTCTTCACAAACATAAAAAGAGTGTTTGATATATGAGCTGGTTTCCTCCATATTTTAGCCCCTTATCTTGCAAGGAGTTGTTAACTTTATGGAGGATGAGTAAAAATTTCTCATAATCTGTCAAGACATCCGACAACAAGCAGTGTTGTGTAGGCAGTTGATGCTCTAAAGTAAATACCCTCATCGTTGACCATTTTGTAAGGAATTAGTCGCAGGAAAAAATAAAGATAGAAAAATAGAAAAGGATGAAGAGAGACTGAGTTGTTGCTTCTTCTGTTTTCAGAGGATGGACTTCAGAGCAGACACAAATATCAAGAAAAATCAACACAGTCCATCCATGTGACAAGAAAGCCAGGCATAAACATTTGTAAACAGATTATTGTACAACAGGTCGCTTGGCACAGACAATCTTTGTGCACTGCGTAAAAAAGGCTTTTCTCTCTCTCTTTCCCTCTACATCTACAGTAGCTGTTAGGGTTGTATACATTTCGAGGCCTTTAGATTGCACACGAATGTCAAGTGGTGTGTTTTGAATATAGTGTCTTCTTATCCCGTTGATATACCAGGAGGAACTCAGTTGTTATGCGGTTTGGCGTGATTCTGGTTGGTAATGAGGTCGCGTGTGAATGGACCACAGAGCGAAGTATGAAATGGACAAGAAAGTCTAAGTTGAAAATGGCTCCAAATATTTAAAAGCACTTTAGGTGCACTCAATGTGTCTCTCCAGGACAATTCGCCAACCTCAAAAGGAGAAAACATCACTTGGATGAGAGGAATCGAGCACACTTCTGGGTTTGGTCCAAATATTTAAAATATATTTGAGTGCTATGTTTTCTTGGTGCTGGCTGCGTAGGAGGTCAGAGTTCAGAGTGGATAAGGACTTACTGCTTAACCCTTTGAGGTGAGCGATCACACCATTATCATTTAGAGAACTGATGATGCAACAGTGGCTACTACTGGTCCCCGTTTCTTCCAACATGGAGGACAAAAAGGGCATTCTAAACATTCCGTGCAAATAGAATTCTGTTCTCACTGTGCTGTAAAAAAAAATGTGGCTCCTCCCGACGATAATATTAGCCTCTCCCAGTTTTCCTCCTGGATCATAATGGGTCAGAGAATCAATACGCTCTTATCCACAAAACCCGAGCCATTGATCTCGGTGAGATCAACTTACACCAACTCCTTGTCCTTCATGAACGCACGCCGGCAAAAAAAAGAAAAGAAAGAAAATGTCCTGAATGCACCGAATAGAGAGGCAATGACGTGAGTGTAACATGTGGAAAAGAGACAAGTAGAAAGCCATGGCGACACATGGCAAAGAGAGCCACGTAAGAGTCAATTACCCTATGATGTCATACACAAATACAATATGGTTGATATATAACGACTAACACATGTACTAACAATACCTACGCATTATAGACACATTGCGCATACATTCATATATGTCAACACTTAAATATGTATATATACATGTATATATTCATACAGTATGTATATAGATATATCAAAAGAGAATAAATAGTGCCGTTAAAAAGGGAATATCCAACCTAAAACCAAATGTGTTATTCCAAATTAACTTGTTAAAGTCCGTCTCCCAAGTTGGAAACCGGAGCATCAAGACTTGAAATTGTGATGTTATCAAGTGACACTTTTTTGGAGTTTTAAAGCTCTAAATCATAAAGTGTACTCGTATCCCAGTAGAAGCACCATGGTTACTATCATAGTGTCCTCATGTCCCAGTAAAATCAACATGGTTAGTCATAGTGTCCTGGGAGTTGTTCCATTATTTGACGTCTATGGAGCCGTTTTGGAGATTTATCTCTTGATGACATCATCACTAGTCTTGTCATCGTCACAAATCAAAAAACAGAGCTGTACAACATTATAGGAATAACACGTGAATTATATTTTAGGGTGGATTCTCCCTTTAATGACATGACAACTTACAGTAGCTAAAGCGTTTTCGGTCTTGGCAAGTGATACGGCCCGGGCCACTCGCTCCTGAGCGCTATGCGAGGTGACGTGTAGGACGCCACGAGTGAACTGATTGCACTCTTTAGTGCGAGCAGTGGAAAACTTTAAGTGATGCGGGTCATCATCCAGCTAATCACATCACATCTCTCCCTCTCTCTCCCTCTCTCTCCCCTCCTCTCTCTCTCTCAAAGAGAAACCCTGGCGGCGATACTACGTTTTAAAACGCACCCCAAAAATGCGCTCTTAGCACTCTAAAGTCTACACGATGTAAATACAGTGACATACTCAATAATAATAATAGATATAGTGATTCCCCAAATGAATTGTTGATGGAACTACTGTTGTCTACACATGTAATAGTAACTAGGCCTATTACGTAAAATGGAAAATACACTGATGCCATGTCTGGGCTATCTAGATTACATTCTATTGGATTGATGGGGTATTGACATACATTGCAATGTACTAATACAGACGAACAAAGAAATGAAATAAAAAGACCTTGTGACCCCATCCTGTGTGTGTGCATAACGCCACTGTACAGCATTATGGCACACGTTAGGAACAAGGCAGCTGAAGTGTATGGGCCTCAGACAAACTGTTCATGATATTCAGGAGGGCGCTTGTTTGCGCACGATCCAACGGAAAAAATAGCGGATAAAAAAACCCTAACCAATAAAGTCCATCAGGACTTGCTCGATGAGGAGGACCTTATCCGCCAAAACGTGAAATGCTAACGGGAGCTTTCATCCAGTGTGCGGATTTGTCAATGGGTCAGCATCCATCTTTGTTGACACGTTCAGCAGCTGAAACCAGGAGCAAGTAGAGGTCGTAGGAATGACAGGGATTCTGCTGCATAGAGCCGTTTGTACTTGAATGTAATGGTGTGTACAAGTTGTGGCTTGCTTTTATATACGTGCTGCAGTGGTCTCTGTGGTCGTGGGGCTACGTACGGATATGAACGGGCAAAAGTCTGAGAGCTGTCGTTCCTATTTTTATGGAATGTTTTTTTTTTTTTTACCCCCCAGAGTTCTATAGTAAAACGATCTACCCACATTTTCACAGGACGTCCTGTTACATTATATATACCCTACCATTTGATGTCACTTCCTGTATGATGTCATATCCGGTGTATGTTATCTGTTTTTTTGCTAAAGCACAGCATCTCAGTGTCTCTATAGGAGTTTAGGGAGCACTTCTGCTGGCATTGTGACATCATCATCAACTGGTAACATTCCCGTGACATCATCGTTGTCTCGTAACATTCACGGCAGTGGGAAACTATGGAATGATTGTGCTATAATCTAGTTACGATTTTGTACCAACTGCTTTGAAGAGTTGCACACACTCAGAAAGGAGCATGGAATTCCGTCTTCGCGACCTGTGGGAATCCAGGGAATTCTTTGTAAGTAGCTCAGGTCAGAAAAGAGAAATTGGGATTGGTAGTAATTTGGAACAATGGGATGTGTGTACATACAGTGTGTGTGTGGGATGGACTTGGAAAGGGGAAAGGGAGTTGAGATAGTAAGCGGTCAGCCTCTAGGCCTGTCTGTAGGATCAGGGTGGAGGCTGACACATGTGTCCTTGCAAAGCAGCAGAGACAGAGGGGACTGAAGGTGGGAAATGAGGACAGGTGTGTGTGTCTGTATGTGTGCGCACATAGAAATGTGTGTATGTGCATGTAACCGACATATGGTATGTGTATAATGCATGTGTATGCATGTTTCTGTGTAGACATGTGTGTGTGCACTGATCTGTGTTGTGTTGTGTTGTGTTGTGCTGGCGTGGTCGGGGCCAGTCTCAGAGACCAGTGGAAGGCAGGATGGAAGGAGAAGGGAGGGGAGGGGAGGCCTCTCCCTCTCTTCATTTGGTCTTTAGTTTGCCCACCTCCCTGTTGAGCTTGCCCTCCTTCGCCAGATTCTCATTGAGTTGGCACAGCTGGCGGAGGAAGCCGTCGTTGGGGCCGATCTCCCTCTTGTGCCTCACCGTCGCCACGCCTGTCCGGGCGTCCATTTTGTGGCGCAGCATGAGGTAGGCGACGACCATGGTGGGCGAGCGGCTGTAGCCTTCTCTGCAGTGGACATACACCTTCCCTGGAGAACGTACAGAGAGAGAGAGTTCCAAATGTCACTTTAAAAATAAAGGCACCCTGCACACCTATAAACCTATAACCTCTATATAGCAACTGCTGTAAGAGTAAAGAAAAAATCTTCCAAAAGTATCCTTTGATAATTGTATGCATATACAGTAAGCTAAATCTAAGTCAAATTTATTTGCATGGCCCATTATTACGGTTAAATGTCTCTCGACTTGGTTCACAGGGTTTCAACTCGTTCCTCTGGTTTTGAAGTAGCCTGCTGTCTACAACGCAAGCCTATCTTTGCCAGTGACGCCGGCGGTAAGACAAGGGCAGCCTCGTCACTCACACAGCCGTGAGCTAAAACTAACAAATGCAATCGAGGAATTTATCGCCTCTAGACATAGATAAAGATTGGAAGGAAATTTTGCTGAATAGTTCATTTGAATGGTCAGCTCTTTATTTTGGGCAGCTACAACAATCACTTCACTGGACTGCAATTTCAGTAATCAGGAATTGTGTTATTCTTATTATAGTTACTATTTCTTTCGTTTCCTTATTATGTCTACCAGCAGCCAAGCTTGGCATTTAGCCTTTCACTGGACCACATTATGTCAAATTTTTTACAAAATGTTTAAGGTAAAAACAATTGTTTTTTTCCTGCAATTAACTCCTCTTAGAGGCATATACAGATTGTTATTTGTGCAGAACCAGAGCCTCCAATTTCACATTCTTCCACTGGAGGGAGGGGTGTTTCTCCATACCTCCTCAAAAGCTGCCTTATGTTACGCAACTAATCCTGCGAACCTATCATGGTCACTATCGCCCGCCCGCCTGACCCTTTCATCCAGGAAAGGCTAACATCTAATGTGAAATGCTAACGTACTGTATCTAGAAAAAAAATATATCAAAGATTCTTGCATTCTCAATGAGGGCAAAGTAGGGACTAGAGGTCTGCATCCCTGGCCGAGCCCGACAGGACCTGACCCGACTGGTAGGGCTTTGTTTTTAAATAAATAATTTGGGCTCGGTCAGGCTGGGCTGCTCCCTGCTCTTTTGGGCTGAGCGAGCTAGTCCTATAAGTCTATGCTCCTTGTTGAAGCGTATGTATGACTACGCAAGGTGACACACACCTCCCTCAGCCTGTGATTGGTTATTGTTTTTGCCTTCGGTGGGGCAGGAAAAGTTGGCCAATCAGGCATTAGGCCTAACTGTTGCCCTGAATGGGCAAAGATGATGTATTATTAGCCTAGTTATGGCAAAGTTCTTTGTTATTGGATTTTGGACTGTTGCCGGACTTTCTTCAAAGAGGTAGGCCAACGCCATAAGGCAAATATTTTATTATTATTTCTGATTTATTATTATAAGTGGTGTGGGGCCGCCACTGACCTGGTCTGCTTTAGTAAGGCTTATATAATAAACGTTGCACATGTTGCAACTCAAAATCTTTCTATATATTTTTTTAATGTTTTGTGATTGCTGATTTCTGTTTGTTTGTATAGTGATTGAGTAGGCTATTTGTTTTGTGTGTGTGTGTCAAGGAAGATTCAAGATAGCCTTCAATTAAGTTTAAAACATTTTATTGGCCTAGTTAATTAATTTCCTTCCCATATTTACAAAGCAGCGACACAAAGCGTTATGCAATTGCAGCATATCCCGCCCTGTATGTGTGTGTAACATTTAGCTTGTGAATATTGTAAATCAAAAATAAAATAAGCCAGTTTAGCCCATGCTGCTGCTGTGTCTTTCAGCACTTGGACAGGGCTCGGGCTTCAAATGTTGCATTACAGTCCCTAGTAGGGACGCTGCTAAGCCATTTTCAGTAGTTTATTGAACACACCAAACAAATTGTTATTCAATATACAACATTTTTAAAGTGTTTTAAAAAAGAAAATAACATGCGTGGAGGGGATCTTTAACATTCCACAACTTCTCCAGATTTTCCATGACTGTAGGAAGGAACCTTTAAACAAAGAGTGGGCCGCAAACTCAATCACAGAGATCCCATCACGCTGCTTCCACCGAGCACCACCTTCAAAGTTGATGTGTTTTGGTGGAAAGGGGCGAGGTGGTCACTATTCTACACTAATGACCAAATACAAACAGACTCAAGTACAGTGCAGTCTGAAATACAGACTGGGACTGAAGAACAAAGAGAAAGAGAGAAGAAAGAGGAGGGAAAAAGATAAATAAACAGATGCTCGGTTCAAACCAACACCCCACCTGCTCCGACGCAGGTTTGTGCCGTGTGTGTGTGTGTGTGTTCATCTGTATGAACAGAGAAGGATTAATGTACAGTATGACTTTTGCATATATTTGTGATTTTAAATAATGTGTACATCTCTGTGAGTTTTTGCCCTTCAGTGTGTGTGTACGTATGTGCATGCTGGCATGTTCTCTGCAGTGTGTCTGTGTAAAGTAGTGTGTGCATGCACCTGCGTGTGTGTGCCTGTATTTGCTCTGCAGAACATCTGTCTTTGTAAATCAGTGTGTGTGTGTGTGTGTGTGTGTGTGTGTGTGTGTGTGTGTGTGTGTGTGTGTGTGTGTGTGTGTGTGTGTGTGTGTGTGTGTGTGTGTGTGTGTGTGTGTGTGTGTGTGTGTGTGTGTGTGTGTGTGTGTGTGTGTGTGTGTATGTGTGTGTGTGTGTGTGTGTGTGTACTGTACATGGGCGCTCTTCAGTGTGTCTGTTGAGTGTGTATCTTCTCCCACCCCCACCCCCAAACTCATACATTCATTATCGACTGGCCTTCGCCCCTGGAGGTTGTCACCCTGCCAACTCACACAAGAACCCCCCCCATCTCCTCTCCCCTCATCTCCTGCATTCTCTCTCTCCTCGCTTTCTGTTTCATCTCCTTTGTCCTTTCCTCTCCCCTCCTCACCATTCCTATCCTCGCTTTCTCCCCTGTCCTCATCTACTCTCTCCTCTCCCCTGTCCTCATCTACTCTCTCCTCTCCCCTGTCCTCATCTACTCTCTCCTCTCCCCTGTCCTCATCTACTCTCTCCTCTCCCCTGTCCTCTCAACTACTCTCTCCTCTCCCGTCCTCTCATCTACTCTCTCCTCTCCCCTGTCCTCTCATCTACTCTCTCCTCTCCCCTGTCCTGTCATCTACTCTCTCCTCTCCTCTCCCCTGTCCTCTCATCTACTCTCTCCTCTCCTCTCATCTACTCTCTCCTCTTCCCTGTCCTCTCATCTACTCTCTACTCTCCCCTGTCCTCTCATCTAGTCTCTCCTCTTCCCTGTCCTCTCATCTACTCTCTCCTCTCCTCTCATCTCCTCTCTCCTCTCCCCTGTCCTCTCATCTACTCTCTCCTCTCCTCTCATCTCCTCTCTCCTCTCCCCTGTCCTCTCATCTACTCTCTCCTCTCCCATGTCCTCATCTACTCTCTCCTCTCCTCTCATCTAGTCTCTCCTCTTCCCTGTCCTCTCATCTACTCTCTCCTCTCCTCTCATCTACTCTCTCCTCTCCCCTCTCCTCTCATCTACTCTCTACTCTCCCCTGTCCTCTCATCTCCTCTCTCCTCTCCCCTGTCCTCTCATCTCCTCTCTCCTCTCCCCTGTCCTCTCATCTACTCTCTCCTCTCCTCTCCCCTGTCCTCTCATCTACTCTCTCCTCTCCTCTCATCTACTCTCTCCTCTCATCTACTCTCTCCTCTCCTCTCATCTAGTCTCTCCTCTCTCCTCTCCTCTCATCTACTCTCTACTCTCCCCTGTCCTCTCATCTCTCCTCTTCCCTCTCCTCTCATCTACTCTCTACTCTCCCCTGTCCTCTCATCTAGTCTCTCCTTTTCCCTCTCCTCTCATCTAGTCTCTCCTCTCCCCTGTCCTCTCATCTACCCTCTCCTCTCCTCTCATCTACTCTCTCCTCTCCTCTCCTCTCCTCTCTCCTCTCCTCTCATCTAGTCTCTCCTCTTCCCTGTCCTCTCATCTACTCTCTCCTCTCCTCTCATCTACTCTCTCCTCTCCTCTCCCCTGTCCTCTCATCTACTCTCTCCTCTCCTCTCATCTACTCTCTCCTCTCCTCTCATCTAGTCTCTCCTCTTCCCTGTCCTCTCATCTACTCTCTCCTCTCATCTACTCTCTCCTCTCCTCTGTCCTCTCATCTACTCTCTCCTCTCCCCTGTCCTCTCATCTACTCTCTCCTCTCCCCTCTCCTCTCATCTACTCTCTCCTCTCCCCTCTCCTATGGTCCCCCCCATTGACCTCTCATCTCTTCTCCTCCCCTCCCCTCACCTAGCCACACTGAGGTCCTCCTCCGGTGTAGCTGAGGGCTTGGAGCTCTGCGTGAGGTTCCAACGCAGCCAGGGTTAGGGGTTAAATTCCCGTTCGACTGCTGTTGCCATGACGAGCTTCTCTGATCTCCGGTCAGTCATCAGTGGTCTATTCAGTAGATGGGGGCTGTGTCATAGCATGCAGACTGTAACCTGAGCCCTTTGACCCCTACACAAAATGCTAATTACAGCCTGAACAGATCATTTCAGCATTCTCACTTGCTTGCTTTCTCATATGCACACACTCATTTTCTCACACCAACTCATTTACAGTACATACTGTACTCACATACTCACTGACTTTATAAGTTAGCATTACTCACTCATTCGCTCACTCATTCCAGAGCTTGTTGCTGGAGTTAATGTCACAGACAACGTGTTGTTATGCTACAGAAAGACACAAGGGTGAATTCACGAAGGGATTGCGTGGCTTTTTCTGATGCTATGCCGGCGCAAATAGCTCTGAAACACTGTTTACTATTCACAAAGCAAGCGCAAAGGGTGAAATGCGGTGGTAATTGCGTTGCAATCAGCATTGCGTCTCGGTGGTATTTGCGGGTATTTAAATGAGGTAATATGGGCGGAACATGTGCCCCTTTCTATGCAAATTAGTCTAATCCAAAAACACTCCCAATTCACAAAGGTCAGCGCTAATTGCCACGCGCAGTTAAAGCGACTCTATTTACGCCTTGAGAGATTTGGAGGTAAATAAACACATTTATAAAGGGGTGCCATTGCCAGCGTCTCAGGTGATCATGGCAGCAGTAATTGTTGCCAGGCGAAGGCATCGTAATGCCAGGCGTGCTTGTGAAAGAATATTTCTAAGGAGAATATCCCTTTTTGATTTAAGCGAGACCAGAGACACAGGTTGCCAGCTCAAGCTATTCTTGATCTACTCGATCAAGGATGATATTGAGCCACAATGAGCCAGCCACCCAGAGATCCCATGGAATCTTATTTATTATTAAAATATTGTTATTTAACGTTGTCGGCTTCCCCAATGTTGTCGGCGCTATTGATTGATTGATTTTGTAACGAGATTTTGATTTTGCATGATGCATCATGCTGCAATTTTTATTTGTGTTATGCATTGCTCTTGCTCCTTGTTTTATTATGTCTTCATTATATAAAGCCCATTGAACTGTAATCCTTGTATGAAAGGTGCTATATAAATACAGTTTATTATTATTATTGACTGCACTCAGGTTCCAATTGTACCACCAAGCGAGAACGAACATGTTTTTAGAAATAGGAAGCAAACGTATTCAATCAACACAGGTAGTGTGCAGCACCAGTAATTTAATAACGAATGTGGTTG
The DNA here is from genome assembly GCF_963971535.1 of Notolepis coatsorum. Lineage (NCBI taxonomy): Eukaryota > Metazoa > Chordata > Actinopteri > Aulopiformes > Paralepididae > Notolepis > Notolepis coatsorum. The sequence goes on along the minus strand of NC_140174.1, from coordinate 52,294,958 downwards.
CCAGATTCCCTGGGTCCACTTGCCTTGCGTAATCCTGCCAACGTTGGAGAGGCGGCGTACAATCGGACTCACATCAGAAGTCAGAACGCTCACATTTGATCGAGCGCACATTTGGCATCTTAAAAAGCCAGCTTAGATGCCTGGATCGTAGCGGTGGGGCAATGCTATATATTCCCCCCAAAGCACATCACTCCATTGGGTGCTGTATGGGTTAGGTAATCACAATAAAGAGAATAGAACCTGCACTTATATGCTCCAGAATAAAGTTTTAATTTATAACGTAAATTAACGTACAGTGTAATGCAGCATGTTGTCATGCTACAGGAAGACACAGTGTAACAGGCAGCATGTTGTCATGCTACAGGAAGACACAGTGTAACAGGCAGCATGTTGTCATGCTACAGGAAGACACAGTGTAACAGGCAGCATGTTGTCATGCTACAGGAAGACACAGTGTAACAGGCAGCATGTTGTCATGCTACAGGAAGACACAGTGTAACAGGCAGCATGTTGTCATGCTACAGGAAGACACAGTGTAACAGGCAGCATGGTGTCATGCTACAGGAAGACACAGTGTAACAGGCAGCATGTTGTCATGCTACAGGAAGACACTGTGTAACAGGCAGCATGTTGTCATGCTACAGGAAGACACAGTGTAACAGGCAGCATGTTGTCATGCTACAGGAAGACACAGTGTAACAGGCAGCATGTTGTCATGCTACAGGAAGACACAGTGTAACAGGCAGCATGGTGTCATGCTACAGGAAGACACAGTGTAACAGGCAGCATGTTGTCATGCTACAGGAAGACACTGTGTAACAGGCAGCATGGTGTCATGCTACAGGAAGACACTGTGTAACAGGCAGCATGTTGTCATGCTACAGGAAGACACAGTGTAACAGGCAGCATGTTGTCATGCTACAGGAAGACACAGTGTAACAGGCAGCATGGTGTCATGCTACAGGAAGACACAGTGTAACAGGCAGCATGTTGTCATGCTACAGGAAGACACAGTGTAACAGGCAGAATGTTGTCATGCTACAGGAAGACACTGTGTAACAGGCAGCATGTTGTCATGCTACAGGAAGACACAGTGTAACAGGCAGCATGTTGTCATGCTACAGGAAGACACAGTGTAACAGGCAGCATGGTGTCATGCTACAGGAAGACACAGTGTAACAGGCAGCATGGTGTCATGCTACAGGAAGACACTGTGTAACAGGCAGCATGTTGTCATGCTACAGGAAGACACAGTGTAACAGGCAGCATGGTGTCATGCTACAGGAAGACACAGTGTAACAGGCAGCATGTTGTCATGCTACAGGAAGACACAGTGTAACAGGCAGCATGTTGTCATGCTACAGGAAGACACAGTGTAACAGGCAGCATGTTGTCATGCTACAGGAAGACACAGTGTAACAGGCAGCATGGTGTCATGCTACAGGAAGACACAGTGTAACAGGCAGCATGGTGTCATGCTACAGGAAGACACAGTGTAACAGGCAGCATGGTGTCATGCTACAGGAAGACACTGTGTAACAGGCAGCATGTTGTCATGCTACAGGAAGACACAGTGTAACAGGCAGCATGTTGTCATGCTACAGGAAGACACAGTGTAACAGGCAGCGCTGCAGCACAAGGCATCTCATTAGAAAGATTAGTCTTCTCATTTCTTCTCCTCCCTTGTTCCACTCCAGGGGCGACAGTGGCTCAGGAGGTAGAGCGGTTGTCTGGCAATCCAGAGGTTCCCGGTTCGATTCCCGCTCCTCCTGGGCAGCTTGTCGATGTGTCCTTGAGCAAGACACTTAACCCCTAATTGCTCCCGATGAGCAGGTTGGCACCTTGCATGGTTGCCTCCGCCGTCAGTGTGTGAATGTGTAAAAAATTTGAGTAACAAATTGTAAAGCGCTTTGGATAAAAGCGCTATATAAAAAAGCAGCCATTTCCCCTCTACTCTCTCTGTCTTCTCCTTTTCTCTCTCCTCTTCCCTCTTTTCTTCTGCCCTACTTTCCCCTCTCTTCTCCTCTCTCCCTCCTCTAGTCTTCTCTTTTCCTCCTTTCCCCTCTCTCCTTTGTTCCTTTACTTCTCTTTCTCCTCCTCGCTCTTCTCCCTGCTACTGTAGCCCATCATTCCTGATTTATTGTGGTGTTAGGGAGCCGCTGCCAAATTGCCTGGGAATTAAGATGCTTTATAATTGCTCCTCTGTGTCAAAGATGACATTAAATCCATGCCATAAAACACAGGGTTCAGGACACCAATTAAATGCATCCCCCGAGAGTGTCAACACTCTGAGTAAATTTGGGAGAGAGGTCTCAGGGCTCCGGCTCTGACAGAGATTGTTGTTCTTCCTTATAGAGGGAGGGGTGTCTCGGGCAAACTGGAAGGTTGTTGGAAGGGCTGAGAGAAAAGATGTTGGATATATGGGAAGATGACGATTAATGCCAAATAGGATGAACGGCCATGGCTACTGCTTCTTAAGTGGGCGACTGGGCGTGGTGGTCTCTCACTCTCACACTGGCGCTATTTCAGACAGTCTGAGATAGCTGAAAAAGTAGTTTTCTACTGGATCTACAAGTCAGAAATACATTAACTTACTGTCCATTCAGTGCACCTTCACAGAAAGAAAGACCTCTACATCCCCATTGGTGTGAATGGAACCTGTGACTGTTCTGGTCGCGTCTATATTAATGCCAGCCCAAGAGTGCTTCCGCATTCGCCTGATTGGCCCCAATCCAATGCGCATTTTCTTTTTTGCCACTCACACACGGAAATGGAATACATATTATCCAAACGAGGACCAGATTCACCCATAACGGGATAACGTTATTTCGCTGTACATTGTAACGTTAACACAACGCAGCTGTCAACTGTTACTTTACATATTATCCAAACGAGGACCAGATTCACTCATAACGCCATAACGTTATTATGTTATTTCGCGCGACTGTACATTGTAATGTTAACACAGCGCACCCTAACTGCTTGTGTATTCTAGCAGTGTTTTAGAGGTTATTTTGTACAGTACCTTTATCTGCACTGAAACATACATTTCTACAGTACATGCAGTTGTTGAGGTAGATAACTGCGATTATGTTTATTTATTTATCTATCTCTCTTGTGTATTCTAGCAGTGTTTTAGAGGTTATTTTGTACAGTACCTTTATCTGCACTGAAACATACATTTCTACAGTACATGCAGTTGTTGAGGTAGATAACCGTGATTATGTCTATCTCTCTGTGAGCAAAACCTATTAATATTACATATGTGTTGGCGGAATCGCGTCAATGTTTGTTATGAATAAAACGCCCGAAATAACATAACGTTACAAAGTACAGTTGACAGCTGGGCTGTGTTAACATTACAATGTACAGTCGCGCGAAATAATGTTATGAATGCCCGAAATAACAACGTTACAAAGTACAGTTGACAGCTGGGCTGTGTTAATGTTACAAGGGAAGCATGCGTTTGTGGGGCGTCAAAAAGAAAATGCGCATTGGTTACCGGCGAATGCGGAAGCACTCTTGCACTCTTGGGCTGGCATTAATATAGACGCGTTCTGGTCTCCTAATGTATACGTATGTATGTGTGCGTGCGTGCGTGTGTGTGGGGGGAAACCACAGCTTTCTGGGATCGATCTTTGAAGTGAACCATATCGTCAGTATGTTCCGCTATCAGAAATGTCAGCTAGTGTTTTTCTACAAGACAAATGCTTATGAACTGCTCAACTAATCAGCACACGATGCCTAAACGAGATGTTTTATCGTCTCAGCTACAAACGCTGCCCTTGTTATTCTGTCACCTGTTCCACCGCAGGTGAACAATACCTGCTGCACTTGTTTGACATAACGAGCCTCGAACAATGTGGCAGATCTGGTTCCTCTCTGCTCAACAGGTGCATCACTCGCGGAATGTCTGACAGACGGGGACATGACCTCGTTATGGAATGTAGGGCAGGACTCGGGAGTGTGTCGGATTTAGCCCGAGACACCTCGGCTCTGCTGTATTCAGCACTGCCTCTTCCCTCCTCCGTCTTCACATCGTTAGATCCACAGGAATGATGAGAAGGTGATTGCATCATTAACCCTTTCACTACCTCACTACCAAAGGGTTAACCCTTTCACTGTGACAATACAGAAGGTTAACACTTTCACTGCCACACGACAAAGGGTTAACCGTATGTAGTGTGGTATAGGGCTGAACGATTAATCGATTTTAAATCGAAATCGCGATTTGGAATGATGCAATTAGTAAATCATAAAAAAAATAAAAAATAAAGAAAATATATATATATTTTTTTTATTTAACCAGGAAGTTTGGGAGAGGGAGGTAAGGGGTTTTAGATTGTGTGTTGTGAAGTTTAGACTTCAGAGAGGGAGAGTAAAGCACAGAAAAAAGGTACCGTTGGGTACCGGTATCGATTCCCAGGTCAAAAGAAAAAATGTCAGGCTCGGTGTCCCGAACGCGTGTATATTTTCCCTAACGGAGTTGCACTTCCGCGTTCGGTTTGCGCGATCTGATTGGCCACTGACTCTACGCCCAAACAGCACGTTACGCTAGTTCTGCTAACAGCCTGCAGCCAGCATTATCCAATTCATATCAATCGAAATAACGTATTGTTTTCGCCTCTCTATATTAACGTGATTCCATCAACACAACATAAATGTTCAAAACACGACAAGACAGTTTGCATCACTTCCCACGGTTCTCGGCACTTATTCTACCGGTAGTGCGGTAGTTGTTGCCACGGTATTGGGTCTTTGGGCGGTGAATACTTCATTGGCGGGGAAGAAGAACACCTCTGTATTTTTGTACCGTCCGCAGCAACAACGGGAGGCTCTTTCTCACGTCGCGGCACGCGGGCAGAAACTATTCTGATAGAAGAAGCAGCGGAAGTGCAATACACAATGGGCCTCATTCAAGAATACTCTCTTATTATTTTTCTTATATTCTTGCTTACCTGTCTGTTAAGAGAACAATAAGTAAAGCCACCGCCACATTCATCAAGCCGTTCTTGACGTCGAAATCTGTGCTTACCCAGAGATTTGCATGATGAATCCCACTCATTCTTAAACTGAAATGCGCGCTCGCGCTAAATAGATTTGCATGTATTCGGCATCTGATCCCTGTCTGATATATTCAACAGGAAGCGATTTGCGACTAGTCTCAAAATGACACACACTCACGTCTCACGACTTGCGACTCAGTGCATGTGTGTGTGTGTGTGTGTTCCTGTGGGTCGCTCATCGCATGTGTGTGTGTGTTAATCTGATGACAAATAAAGACTTATACTTGTACTTATACGTATACGTACTGTATAGTGCGAAATAAATCGTTCCAGCAAAGTAGGCTACAGTATGTCAAGAACCAATCGCGCAGTATTATATGTATGTATTATTATTATGTATATGCCGCTGATCCTATGCTCTCTCCTTTCAGACACACTCCCTTTTTGGCTACACTAATATTAATAATATTATACATAAGACGACACCATCACTTTCATACCAACCGTGCCCTTATTGGATTATTTATGTTGACGAAACTGATGAGTTATATTCATTAAAGAAAGTTGATTTAATAAAAGAAAAAGACTTATCAGATTAATCACTTTATTAAAATTGAGGATTTAGTTTGAGAAAGTTTGAAGTAAAAAAAAATTTATAGACATTCGAAGCTTCGTTCGAATACTTCAATCGAAGCTTCGAATGTTAAAAAATGACATTCGGTACAGCCCTAGTTCTCATCTGGGTAAGAGTTTCTTATCTGGGTAAGAGTGCTCTCGACCACACTTAGAATTTGATCTTGCCTGAGAGAAAAGCAACAATAAGAAAACATTGCTGAATCCCAGGTAAGAACAAAATAAGAGGAAATGCTAGTTAACACTTTGGATGTTAGCGACGCGTTTTGTCGTTAGTTCATGCCGCCAGTTGAGTGCCGGCAACGCTATATAGCGTTTGTTTGTCGTATTTTTTTTATTGGCGATTTGAATTCATATTTCATCAATCGAGCCTCACGCTAGTGTTGCAGAGTCTCTCTGAGCTCAATTGGGAAGATACCGCCCCCTATCGTCTCTCCCTGTGTAACTGCACCCCATTAGTTTAGACTGATGAAGGGGGGGGGGGGGGGGGGGGAGGGGCAGTTTACTCATTTTACTTTTCCGTCAAGCCAACTGAAGAGACCAAGTGATCGCCGGCCCTCAGAACAGCGTGGATTATGTATTTCCAGCACCCAACGCTGAATCAATAAACGTGATCGATATTTGGAATGGCGATCAGGAATTGGAATCATCTTTTTGGATTACATCAGATCTGAGGTAAGGAATCTATTTTACCAGTCTTGGGGTAATCAGAGCTTTTTTCACAGATATATCAACGTTTCCCATATGTGTGTGTGTGTGTGTGTGTGTGTGTGTGTGTGTGTGTGTGTGTGTGTGTGTGTGTGTGTGTGTGTGTGTGTGTGCGTGTGTGTGTGTGTGTGTGTGTGTGTGTGTGTGCTCGCTGATCAGGAAATGAGAGAATATACTTTTCAGATCGCTTCTATAGCGTGCATAAATACACATATACTATCGATAATCTAGCGTTTATTTGAAAACTATTCATAAATAGGCAGAAAAATTACAACGTTTTTGTGTGTGCCAGAATATTCCAGTAAATGCTGTTTATCACGGAATCTATATATTTTCCTGAAAAACGAGGGCTTTTCAAAATGCTATAAAACGGAAATGAACCGATTAAAAAACAATCCGTTTCGACAATGTTGACTGAAAACAAGTCATTGATAAGCGACGGGCAGATTAGACACATAGCCATAATTTAAAACAGAGATTATGCGTTCACAAATTGAAGTGGGTGCTGGCATTTAACCACGTTTTACCATGTTCACCAGTAGTAATCAAAGTGTTAACAATTTCTCTGCCACGCTTATATCCATCAATGTTTGATCACTGCCACCAGTCTAAGGTCGCTTTCACACAGGGGCTGTTTGGTCCGGATTATCGGACCAGAATTCGATAGTCCGGGTTTTCGGGTTTGTGTGAATGGTCCGCCTGAAAACGTAGGTCTCGGTTCGCTTCATCGGACCAAACACGAACCAAATATAGGAAGTGCTTATTATTACCACTGCTCGCAGCATTCAATGCAAAACAAGCACACTGCATCTATCTCTCTATCTATCTATCTATCTATATATCTATATATCTAACTGTGCATCTTGGGAAGAAGGAAGTAAAAACGCGGCTTATTATATTGTTATTATTATATATATATAACAACGTGGTGTACAAGTTGTTTAGCGAGAGGATGGTGGTAATCGGCTTCAATAGAACAACTCGCCTCCGCTGATCTGGAGGGCTCGCAGTCCACACACAGACACACACACACACACGCGCGAGCGCACACAGGCTCGCAGCCACACACACATTTCCACTGTCCAATAGACGAGCGCCCTTTTCGACCGCGTGACATTGTTCAGATAGTTTGGTGCGCCTGACAGATTGCTATGTGAACTAGGGATGCACGATATTGATTTTTTGACACCGATACCGATAACTTTATGCTCCTCAAGCCGATACCGATAACCGATATTTATTGTATTATAATATTTTTTTTAACTGTATATATATATATAGTGTATATTGAGTATTTATAAGCTCCGACGTCATCGGTACTGCTATCGGTACTCGAGAAATTATGGAGGTTTTTTTTGAGGAATTTAAACGTCGCAAACTAATCTTGTTGGCCGTTGTCTATATCTCTCCTGCCTCTGTGTCTCTCTGCCTGCGCGGGGAGCGGGCTGCCTGCTCTCTCCTCTCTTCCCCTCCCACACACACACACACACACACACACTCACACACACACACACACACACACACACACACACACACACACACACACACACTCACTCACACGGGTGCTGCGCTGGAGTACAGACAGCTCTGCTCTCATAATGGCGGACAGAACGAAATGTTCAAAAGTCTGGGTCTATTTTACTAAAGTCGATGCTGACAACGCTCGTTGCCACAAGTGCAACAATACATTTGCCAGTAATGTATAAGCGCTGGTACTTGTCAATGTGGCTGGCGGGGAGATAACGTTAGCTCCGAGTAGAGTAATGGCTGACAATCCGGAGGTAAATAAATGAACGAGAGCTTCTGATTGGTGGTAAGAAGAAGAGGTGGGTGCAAGCCGTGGGACGTAATTGGCAGATCGACTGTCTGTCTCCGAATGTAACGTGACTACGTCACAGCCAAGAAAGGGAGCGCTGGATTTGTGAAAAACTCCCTGTTCCTAAACCACACGCTATCAGTTTTACCACAGTACTGGCAAAACGGGAGGAGGCTATAATAAAAACAAGCGCCCTTCATCCAAATCCACCCACACCGGATTTCTTTTAACCAAAAAATGTATTATATGTTATCGGAGCTATCAATAACGTTATCGAGTTTATCGGAATGACGTCATAATTGCTGATATCGGCCCGATAATTATCGGCCCGATAATTATCGTGCATCCCTAATGTGAACGCAGGCGAACCAAATGAAGAATGCAAAAATGTTGCAACTTCACCACCAGAACCGCACCGAGTCCACCAAAACTATATGTGAAAGCGACCTAAGCCTATGGAGATGTTTACCTTCTTTGCAGGGCTATAACATTTTAAATTGTATTGCTAAATTTACATTACTATGGCCCATTCAACATCGATTATCTATCGTTCAGGATGTAGAAACGTTTTACTTTTTCATTCACACATTCATACAAAAATACTGTCTAGAATATAAATATGTTTTTATCGTTTTCTGCAGTAAATCCTAGAACATGAGATATAGGCATAAATGCATATATACATTATCAAATGCCATTTGTTGCCGATACACGCTATATTAAAAATGTCAACTGTACATGGTCCTAAACGTTATGACTGATCATGCGCGGGTGAACGGAGGGGGGGGGGGGGGGGGTCGTTTATAATTCTGTGATCGTCGTTAAATGATTTATGTAGTATGGGTGATATATAGATCAGGGCAGTTTGCATCGATAATAATAAACAAAAACACTAAAACTCACGGCAGCCTCCTCTTATCGTTGGGCGATGATACTGGAGCAAACAGATCCCAGTTATGTGATGGGGATCGAGGCGATCCATTTCCGGTATGTATAATACTAATACATGCCCAAATCATGTCGATTATTGAGTTATGGCAGCGATCGCTACACATGGACGTGTGTCTTGAGTCCCGCAACGATAAGCAAGTGGCCGGACGGATTTCAGAGACGCACCGAGACCCAACCGTCCACTTCTGGTTTGGCAACTCGCCGATCATCCACCAGGTGGCAGTATTGAAGCGTTGCAGAGTTGTGCCGAGTCCCACAGCATCCCACAAGGCTCCGTGAGTGAAATATGAATAACATGGCGAAAATATGAAATATGATCAGAATAACGTCGTACGCCGTGATCTGGCAGAATTCGCATGAACTTGAAACCCGTTGTATGACGTTATTGGCAGAGAAAGTGTTAAGAACTAAATCTGTTCTTATATCACTTCATGAATGAGGCCCAATGTGTTCTCCTTTGCTCTTTTCCACCTTAACCCATTCTCCGCCAATCACGTGTTAAGGCAGGTTTCTCCGCCATGCGTTGTCTGCCAGGCGTGTTTGAGATCAATATTTCATATTTTCGTCATGGTATTCATATTTCACCCACGGAGTCTTGGCTGATGCTGTCTGAGCCATCACAACTCTGCAACGGTTCAATACCGCCACCTGGTGGCCGATTGGCGAGTTGCCAAACCGGAAGTGCCCATTGGAGCTCGGTCCGTCCCCTATTTTCGTCCAGCCACTCATTTATCGTCCCGTGGCTCAATACAGACACCGTCGATATGGATCTTTGCCATAACTCAATAATCAACATGATTTGGACGTGTATTAGTAATATACAAACCGGAAATGGATTGCATCGATCAACATCCCATAATTGGGATCTGTTTGCTCCACTCTCATCACCCAATGCTGCGAGGAGACTGGGGTGAGTTTCAGCGTTTTTCTTTATAATTTTCTATACAAACTGCTCTGATCAATATATCACCCATACTACATAAATCATTTAACGTCGGTCATTGAATTATAAACGACCCCCCCCCCCCCCCTCCGTTCACCCGCAGATGATCAGTCATGACGTTTAGGACCATGTACAGTTGAAATTTTTTATATAGCATGGATCGGTATCAAACTGCATTTGATAATCTAATATATGCATTTATGCCTATATCTCACGTTCTATGAAATACTGCAGAAAACGATCAAAACATATTTATACTCTAGACGGTATTTTAGTATGAATGTGTGAATGAAAAAGTAAAACGTTCCTACATCCTGAACGATAGACAATTGATGTTGAATGGGCCATAGTAATGTCAATTTAGCAATACAATTTAAAAAGTTATAGCACTGCAAAGAAGGTGAACATCTCCATAGACAAATGGCGCTGGCAGAGGATGGTTTAGGATGATCAAAGTGGTGGCAGAGAATGGGTTAAGAGGGGGCTTGAAATGTGTCACTCTGGACATACGTTCTCAATCCCTGTTTGGTTCTAAGGCCCGTTCTTATGAGCAATAACAGCTGGGAACAGAATGGAGAAAAGAAGAGAACAGACCACAAACAGAACAGAGCAGAACAGAACAGAGTGGAGCAGAACTGAACAGAAAGAGTATAACTGAACAGAACTGAACTGAGTAGAACAGAACTGAACAGAACAGAGTGTAACTTGGCTTTTGCCTCACCAAAGGAATAGTAAAAAAAAAAATAGATCATATTGAGAGAAAATGGTGGTTTTTTCAATGTATATTTGGTTTATAAACTGCTTTAAGAGGGTAATATCATTATCATCACAGGATGATATTGACGGTGGAGAAGAAGCGGTGTCACAGCACACTGCCAGCGAGGGGGTTTGTTTTTAATTCCTCTGAGACATAACACTGATAGCAAGTGTCTCCCAGAGCGAGGGAGAGCGGTTTATTTTAATGAAACAGTAGAAACTGCATTTTAATGTGTGAAAGGTTAGCAGTTGTCATGACAACGCGGCACATGACAACCAGAAAGGGGTGGGCTATCATAGTTATGACGAAGATCCTATAAAGCTGACAGTGGTTCCGGGTAGGGCAGACTAGAATCTGACCAAGAGCGAGTAGGACTGAGATCACACGAAGACACTCTCTCCTCTCATTGAGAGGGGGGGGGGGGGAGGAAGAATGCCACATCAGCATTAGCTTCGGCTACCACGAGGATGGTCTCGGCTAACGAACAGGCCTGACCACTATTGGACTGAATAACAAAAGGACGATAGACGGACACACCGAAAGATCATTAGAATAGACTCTTCAAGGACGATACAATTTGATAACATCTGATTATGAGGTTCTGTTTATAGCAATAAAACAACGCTTTTCCTCATAAGGTATTTCACGGTGTCGAAGTGTCGAATTCTTACAGAGGTGGAGAATTAGTATGGTTTATGGATTGCACTAACGGGGGAGATAAGGATCTTATCAGCCAGTGTCGTAGACGTCAGGACCATTAAAAGTACACAACGCAGAGGAATTGGATGGAGGGCCAAACAGACGAAGACGTGATACTGGCCAGTTTGATCAGGATCTTACAGTTGATGCCGTTTGGACCCGGATTATTGCTTGCTTTGAAGTTGCTTGAAAGGAAGAGACTGTGTGCAGTGCCGAGGCGTGAAGGGGTAGCCGTGGACGCGAGCCAAGCCAGCGAGCGAGCAAGGCCAGCGCCATGGACCCAGCGAGCGAGCCGAGCAAGGCCGGAGAGATAAACAGCGCCATGGACCAGAACAACTGACGGTGAAAAGATAAAGTGAGTCTCAACAACTTAACAAGCCAATAAGAAAACGAACAATAGTGTATCCGTAAACGTAATTAGTTTGACACAGAGAATGCCAGCTGTAATAGTGTGTTTGAATAACAGCAGAGCGGCACCGGTTTTTGTTTTGAAAATCGAGAGTCTTATCTACAGAGCACAGAAGCCACTGTATAGGAGATGGGAAGGGAGGCAAAGGGGAGATGTTCATTCAGTTAAAGGGGCAACATCGTATTTAGTTTGATTACTGTTCAAAACGCAGAAAGCGGGAAGCGGGACTGTGACGTGAAGGGAGCAGTGAACAAACGTTACGGGTGTGGTCGGTAGCGAGAGAATGTTTGAGACATTAAAGGGACGGTGGGAAAAAAAGAAGGGAAAAATTGAGCAGACAAAATGGCCGCAGAGCCACGAGGGGTTTAGAATCAGGAAGTGACACGTCACCTACAATCCTCTAGACTGAGTTTTGGCCGCCATCTAGGGGGGCGGTGGGATAATACAGGCAAATGGAGGAGGAGTAGGTCGCGGAGGGGGGGGGGGGGGGGTAGTGCTGGGGAGTTTCCATTACCCATAGGGGAATATTTAGAGTTTAATTCAATTAAGGAGTTTAATTGCGGAGGGGGGGGGTAGTACTGGGGAGTTTCCATTACCCATAGGGGAATATTTAGAGTTTAAGTTAATTAAGGAGTTTAATTTTTTCAAAATTACCAACTGCTTGTGTGTATACACGATGGTGTATGTGAGAACTTTGTAAAGGAACTCAAAGTGTGGTATAGAGCGACGGTGACAGCTCCAGGGCGACGGTAGACAGCCCCGTAGGGTATAGAGCGACGGTGACAGCTCCAGGGCGACGGTAGACAGCCCCGTAGGGTATAGAGCGACGGTGACAGCTCCAGGGCGACGGTAGACAGCCCCGTAGGGTATAGAGCGACGGTGACAGCTCCAGGGCGACGGTAGACAGCCCCGTAGGGTATAGAGCGACGGTGACAGCTCCAGGGCGACGGTAGACAGCCCCGTAGGGTATAGAGCGACGTGACAGCTCCAGGGCGACGGTAGACAGCCCCGTAGGGTAGAGCAACGGACAGCTCTGTTGTATGTTAGATAATAGTACGAGTATGTGTATGTGAGTTAGGGGCAGGGAACCAACCTGCTCTGTTGTATGTTAGAGCGATGCTCGGTTGGATGTTATTATCATAATAATAATATCGATATACGGGTTAATTAAAGAGTGTAATTATTGAATGGGTTAAATAAGAATTGCAGAGAGAGAGGAGATGCGGTTAATTAAATAAGTTTAATTATGAAATAAGAGGGAGTTCGATCTCCAGTGGGGCCTTCTCACACCTAATAAATAGGCAGAGTCTTGAGGGGACACGTCACCAGAAAGAACTGGCGCGCGCTGGGGGTCACCCGTGGGACGAACATAGAGCGCCGAGTGGGTATCGTTTAGCTGCTGGTGTCACGCCGGAAGACAACAAAACAGGGAACAGCCCTGTAGGATTAGATATGGGTGTTGAGAAGGTGGGGGGACTAATAGAGAACAAATAGCGCCATGGGCTGTAGGACACTCACACCGTCCAACAGTCTGAAAGGGCGTGGCCATGGCCGGGGCTTGCAGAGGAAAAATATATAGAGAACTGGAGATAACTCCATGGAACGAGCTGCAGGCCCAAAGCCACGGTAGACTAATAGAAAGCACCGGGTCGAGTGTACAGAAAAACTGCCGGCGTGGTGTTTCTGCTTTCAGAGTCTGGAGAAGGCCGACGGCGGTGGAGATGAGCCTCAACCAAGATGACCGACGGGGCGGATACGGCCAACGGGGCGGAGACGGCCGACGGGGCGGAGTCCAGCGGTCGCAGGCGGTGTTGCCCAGGGGAGAACGAGGCGGACATCGGAGGGGGCTTCCCTGCGGAGACGCTGTTTAGAGAGCGCTTTGAAACAACAGAGCACGGGCGGTGAATCATGGACAAGCAGGGACTTCCTTTCAGAGTCAATCAGGAGAACGAGAGACGAGACAACAGCGAGAAGTCCTGTGTTCATTGATTAGGAGTATGAGATATAAATGGAGGATTCATATAGAAGATATATGTATAGAAGGATATATATATATAGAAGGTAGATAAGAGGGAAAACAGTAAAACAACAGGATAGAATTATTGGGAGCAGACAGAGGAGCTCTAATTGTTATGAGTCGTTGGATGTTGTTGGTGTTGGTGGTCGGTTTCGGTTCCCTTTGTGCACGAAGGGGGGCGCAAACAGACATCAGGCAGCAAGATCACTGGGTTGACCGTGGGCCGTCTTCATTTCTTGTGCACGAGAGATGAGGTTGGTTTGCTTCAACCACAGTCTATTTTTGGCATAATTAATTAAAAACCCAAATAATGATTTATGATTCTGAAGGGGTGATAAGAATCAAGGGGGGATTGAGAGAAAATGGTGGTTTTTTCAATGTATATTTGGTTTATAAACTGCTTTAAGAGGGTAATATCATTATCATCACGGGATGATATTGACGGTGGAGAAGAAGCGGTGTCACAGCACACTGCCAGCGAGGGGGTTTGTTTTTAATTCCTCGGAGACATAACACTGATAGCAAGTGTCTCCCAGAGCGAGGGAGAGCGGTTTATTTTAATGAAACAGTAGAAACTGCATTTTAATGTGTGAAAGGTTAGCAGTTGTCATGACAACGCGGCACATGACAACCAGAAAGGGGTGGGCTATCATAGTTATGACGAAGATCCTATAAAGCTGACAGTGGTTCCGGGTAGGGCAGACTAGAATCTGACCAAGAGCGAGTAGGACTGAGATCACACGAAGACACTCTCTCCTCTCATTGAGAGGGGGGGGGGGGGGGAGGAAGAATGCCACATCAGCATTAGCTTCGGCTACCACGAGGATGGTCTCGGCTAACGAACAGGCCTGACCACTATTGGACTGAATAACAAAAGGACGATAGACGGACACACCGAAAGATCATTAGAATAGACTCTTCAAGGACGATACAATTTGATAACATCTGATAACATCTGATTATGAGGTTCTGTTTATAGCAATAAAACAACGCTTTTCCTCATAAGGTATTTCACAGTGTCGAAGTGTCGAATTCTTACGGAGGTGGAGAATTAGTATGGTTTATGGATTGCACTAACGGGGGAGATAAGGATCTTATCAGCCAGTGTCGTAGACGTCAGGACCATTAAAAGTACACAACGCAGAGGAATTGGATAGAGGGCCAAACAGACGAAGACGTGATACTGGCCAGTTTGATCAGGATCTTACAATATGAAAAAACAATACAATACAGCACAATCCCTCAGAGCCTCTACTGTTCTTCTACTCATGTTCCCATTGAGTAGCTGAAGGATACGCTTTACCAGCTAAAACCACTTCAATGGCACAAGAAAAAAAAACTCACCTTTCCCATTATTGTGTGCCAGGGCCTGGTCGATGAAGTCGGCCCCCTCCTCAAAGTGGGAGCTGATGTTGAACTGCACTGTGTCGTTGGCCTTGATGCCATGGTACGTGATGCTAGTGCCGGAGTAGAACTCTGTGTTGGTGTTGACGTGCATGAAGGAGTTGCCCTCCGCCACGTTGAGGATGTGCGTCACTCCCAGTTTCTGCAGACGCATCACATTCTGAGCTACGAACCTGGAGGGGGGGGGGGGGAGATAAGTTATATTAGGGCAGTGCTTCTCAAACTTTTTCTGTCAGGCCCCCCCTTGGCGGACCAAAATATTTTGGGCCCCCCCCCCCGCCCCGCCCCCCAACGAAATAGTCATGAAATGGGCCATGATAAAATGTATTGAAATAACACCAATATCGTGACCTTTCAAATTGTGCAACCACTTTACAACTGTGCAATTGTGCAACAACATAACAATACTGTCCAATACACTCAAAGACTGTGATTTTTCAAAAATACAGACATCTTGTAACATTGCAATCCAATCCAATGGACACTCAAGAGTCAAGACTGCTTTTTTTTTTTTTTTTTTATATAGACATCTTGTAACATTGCAATACAATTCAATGGACACTCAAGACTGCTTTTTCAAAAATAGAGACATCTTGTAACATTGCAATACAATTCAATGGACACTCAAGACTGCTATTTCAAAAATAGACATCTTGTAACATTGCAATACAATCCAATGGACACTCAAGACTGCTTTTTCAAAAATAGAGACATCTTGTAACATTGCAATATAATTCAAGGACACTGCTTTTAAAAAGAAAATAGATAGAAAACTTTGTGAAGAACTTGTGAAAAAACTTGTGAAAGAACTTTGCAATTTGTGCAAAAAAAGAGAACATGTAAGTAAATTATGTGAGTCATCACAGCATTAGTGGCTGCAATGAGCCTGTTTTGCACTGCACATCTTTTCAAAACGAGGTTGCAGGCTTGATACTGCCACTCAGTCTCAAGTCATGCTCAATGTTGAGCTTAGACCTGTGCTTTGTCTTCAATGTTGTCTGTAAAGTTTTTTTTATCCAGAGTAACTTGGTGATCCTTTTCTGTGTTTTATTAAATAATGATTTTCAGATTTTGAGAAATGGTCAAACTTATCCAAATATGGTATTTTCATGGAGAACAGTGCAGCTGCAACAGATAGCACTTTAGTGAAAATGTTCTGTAATCCAAAAAGAATAAAAAAATAAATATTTTTTTTTATTTATAAAATCTCAAGGCCCCCCTGTCATGCCTGTCACGCCCCACACGTTGAGAAACACTGTATTAGGGGATGCCTAGAATACCAGGTAACAAGGTAGTGTCTAGATCCCATCGCTAGGCAGGGCGCTTTTGAAGGCATTTTAAACATGTAGGTAGTTGGAATGGTTAAGGTTATGGTTAGGGTTAAGATAAGGAAAACAAAAATAAACCACGTGAACTTTGGAAATTACTCAACAATCAACTAGGCTGCAGTAAAAAACTCAAAACCAGGTTCTCAAACATAAACATAAAGACGGACAACACGCTCATCACAGACAAGCTGGATGTAGCCAATTACTTAAACACTTTCTTCACAAACATAGCCACAACACTGGTAAACAAACTACCCTCCCACTCAGGGCAGTATGGGGTAGAACACATAGTAGCATACTACATGAACCTAGGCGTCCACAAAGACGACTTCAAACTGGAAATAGTAACTACAGATGAGGTACTCAAAAAACTGAGCGCCCTCCAACCAAACAAGGCCACTGGCCATGACAACATCCCCTCCAAATTCCTCAGAGACTCAGCAGCAGCCATCACCCCAGTCATCACACACATAATAAACCTCTCCATAAAACAGGGACACGTCCCCAAGGACTTCAAAATTGCGAGAGTAACACCCCTGCACAAAAAGGGCAGCAAATTAGACCCGGGTAACTACCGCCCTGTTTCTATCCTTACATCCATCTCGAAAGTCATAGAAAAAATAGTATACGAACAGATCGAAAAATACCTCGCGGAAAAAAATCTAATCTACGAATTCCAATCTGGCTTCAGAACATCCCACTCCACTGACACATGCCTTCTCTACTTGAACGACCACATCAAACAAGAGGTGGACGCGGGCAAATACTGCGGCATGGTCATGCTGGACCTACAAAAGGCCTTCGACACTGTCAATCACACCATTCTGATTGACAAGCTAAAAGCAATTGGTTTTGATAGTTTATCAGTGAGCTGGATACAATCCTACCTGGAGGGGAGGGAACAGATGGTGGAAGTAAACGGTACCCTATCCCCCCCCCTCACAGTGAGCTGTGGTGTTCCACAAGGAAGCATACTAGGACCGCTACTATTCCTAATTTATGCAAATGACATGTCGTCAGCTTGTGACTGCAACTTGTTCCTGTTTGCGGACGACTCAGCCCTGCTGGTCTCTGACAAGAACAAGTTACAGGTTGAAAAAGCCCTCAGCTCGGAACTAGGCAAAATCTGCATATGGCTCGCCGACAACAAACTATCATTACACATGGGCAAAACAGAGTCCATTCTCTTCGGTTCAAATAACAAACTCAGCAAGACTGACGGCTTCTCGGTTACAGTGGGTGACAATATTGTCACAAGGAAAGATGAAATTACCTACCTGGGTTCCATCCTAGAGGCTAATCTTTCCTGTGACAAAATGGCATCCAATGTAATAAAAAAAGTCAACCAACGAACGCGATTCTTGTACCGGATCTCCTCTCTGGTAAACAAGAATACCCTGAAGACTCTAGCAGGAGCACTCATTCAAGGGTACTACGACTATGCTTGCACCTCATGGTACCAAAGCACCTCAAAGGCACTAAAAAACAAATTACAAACATCTCAAAACAAGCTAGTCAGACTACTACTTGACCTGACTCCTAGAACCCACCTCACCCCTGCCCACTTTGACAACCTAGGATGGCTTAGAGTAGACGACAGAGTACAGCAACTTGCAATGGGCCTGGTCTACAAGATACACTACGCGACCAAGGTACCCATGTACATGTCAAAATACTTCCCAAAGGTCAGTGAATACCACGATCACAACACCAGAGGGAGCTCCACAAATCATGTAAAACCCAGATTCGGCTCAAACAAGGGACTAAACACGTTTCGCAATTATGCCACATCAATGTGGAACGCCCTGCCTAAAGCTGTAAAGGAATGTGAATCACTACCCACCTTCAAAAACACTCTCAAAAAACACCTACGTGAGACTGCAATTCGAAACTGGCCCCTACAAATGTCCTAACCTAGTTGTACAGTAAATGACCAAGTAAGGCTTTGTCAACATTCCAATGTACAGTGTAAAATGTGTATGTGTCCCCTACCCAACCCCCCCCCCCCCCCCCCCCCCCCCCCACCTCCAATGTACAGCCCTCACCCAACCCACCCAACCCCACCCCACCAACCTCCTCCAATGTACAGTTTCTACGCCAAATGTATATACACTCCTTTTCTGGACACTTTTGTATCACAAACAGTACTGCATTTGCAAATCTGATATGTCATAAATGTATAGATGTAGCAGTACTGTCTATCTGTATGTCATGTATGTCATATATGTTATGATGAATTGAAAATGGGGGACCCTGGTGGAAACAAGACGAAAGTCTTTCTCTGGTCTGCATCCCCTTAACAATTGTATGTATTGAGATGTACTGTACTGTACCCATTCTGCAATCTGTTAATAAACTTTTCAATCAATCAATCAATCAAGGGATAGGTTTTTATGGGAGAATTATGATCCAATGTCCTTTCAGGCGATGGGATCTAGACACTACCATAAAAAACAAGGACACAATAAACATGTCGTCCTCCAAGAATGATGTAGTCACCCTTTTGGGACAATCAGTGACAAACGGCACCCACGTGCTTGTATAGCATCAGCCTGATGTGGCCATAAAATAACTAGGACACACATAGAGGCGAAGCATTTCTCATGTAGACTGAACTGGCTTCTCTCTCCTCCAAATCACCAAATAGCCAATAGCGAAACAAGACTCAGAATGTCAGTGACTTAAATACTTAACTAATGTAGAGGCTCAGAATGTCAGTAACATAAATACTTAACATGCAATCAAAGTGGTTGCACCACGAAGATAAGTTACAACATAGTCTAACTCACAGGATATAGACTGAGTTGGAATCCCCCCCCTTTCGCTATTACACTATTTTGCAAGGGCACCATCACTGCATCCTGGGCTTAGCACCAGCACCACCCAGGAAGGTTACAATTGGTTTAATGGTTTAAATAAATACAAACAAGAATGTTTCCCCCCCCCCCCCCCCTATGAGAATGATAATGGGTTCCGCCAGACCTCTCTCCAGCGCTGACACTGCGCTAGCATAGTGTAACGTAGTGCGGAGAGATGTATGGCTACGCAAGACTAGTTACAACGTGACTCTAAGTAACAACTAAATGCCATAGGTTCTGTTAACCCCTCAATGCAACCTTCTTAAAGCCCATCAGATCACCGTTACTTGACCCTGCCGAACTGCACTGTCTGGCCTGCCTTGCTCAGCCCATGGCTGCCTGGAGCTTGAAAGGAATACATGGTTTAGATGGTGAAGTGGTCTGCCCGTGTTAGCAGGTCCCCCAGGGGGGGAACAACACAGTGCTCTAGGCTGGAGCAGAGCAGACATACCAGTGAGACCTTGGCGGCTGCCCAGAGCGCTGTGACCACAAAGCTAGAATGACTAGAGTGGATGTGCCATAGTAGCAATGAGAGGGATATATACGCCTGGCCTGCTCTACAATTGTATTGTCATCGACTTTACAATACCATAGCGTTTTTACACCTTTGTCAACATATATGTCACAAAGAATCCATGTAAGATTTTTTTTTTCTTTTCTTTTTTAACTTAAATGTATTCATTTACTCACACACAGCCGCTCTGCCCCCTAGTGGCGTCCGACAAGCATTAGCTTGACATCAACATCAATCACACTCACACGTCCACACAACGTCAACACAGGGTACCCAGAGCACACTTGAGATACTGATATTCTGAACCGTGTTTGTTTATACTAGGGATGCCCCGATCACGTTTTTTGCCACCGATACCGATCACCGATCGTCGTGAGCCATATGGGCCGATACCGATCCGATACCGATAGTTTTTGATTAAAAAGAAATTAAAAATTATTTTATATAATTTTTTTTTTTTTTTTTTTTATAAAATATATATATTATATAATTAGACTTGTACTTGTATTATCTGCGAGACATCGCCACCACGCAACAAGTCAAAATGCTCGCTATCTGCAAACAGCTCCACTGTCTGTGTGTACTCTAGTAGCCCTAGCTCCAAAAAGGATTCTCCGGCGCTGCAGCGGGACCCTATTGGTAACGTTATGCTTTGGTCATTTCACATTCAGCAAGCCCTCAGCTCGAATACGCATTCAATCAATGTTATAAGACATTGATATCAGGAGCTATCTGTAGCTACTGCTAGCCGGCTAGATGACGTTAAGACAACTATTTAGTTCAATCGGACATTTCGTTTTGAACCGTGAAATAACGCCAGCTAACGCAAGCTAACGCAAGCTAACGGAGATATCAACATGGGCTACTAGACTTCCTGGGGCATTTGTTGATATCCGGAGCTATCAGTAGCTAGCCGGCTAAATACCGTTAGACAATGCCTACTAAAAGTGAATAGTTGACTGGGTAATTTTGTTTAAACAGTAACGATAGCTAGGTAGCTAACGTTAGCTCAGGTCGAATGCACTATCTAGACTCAGCAGAGGAGGTCCGCCTCCTCTGTGTTTACAAACTCTACACGGGTACGGGCGGGGCTAGGGAGGAGGAGCAGTTTGCAGGTCCTGTGCGTCTGAGACAAGCGAGTGAGATATCCACTTGATCAGTTTCCGCGATCGGCGAATATGACTAATTATCGGAATTCCCCGATCGCATATTTATACTGATTATCGGCCGATAACGATCGGTGGCCGATCGATCGGGGCATCCCTGGTTTATACTGTTAAGTTAGCTAAGTATTTGGGAGAGAGAGACCAAAACCAGGGTCGACAGTTACTACGTCGTAAAGAAGCACCCGTCTTCAAGGCCTTCGGTAGGTTTTGTGATCTGCACGGTTTCATCCAGCTAATCACTCAACCCACAAGAATATGTGATTCAACACAAACTACCATTGATCTAATTCTGACCTCTGACAAGTCCATGATCTCCAACAAAGGGGTGATAGCATGCGGGTTAAGTGATCATTGCGGGTTAAGTGATCATTACATGATATTCTGTACCCGCAAAAAGCTAAAACAAAAGGCCGGCTGTCACAAAACAGTCACATCTAGGGACCTCAAAACCTACTCTAGTGAGGCCTTTAACCTAGAACTGGAGAGCATGGACTGGTCAGATGAGCTCAGTGGTACACTAGTTGAAGAAACATGGCTTGGATTCAAAACCAAATTCACAACAATACTTAACAACATGGCACCCCTAAGAACCACCAGGGTTAAAAACCGCGCTGAGCCATGGATGCACACTGAAATACTGACCGCAATGAAAAGCAGAGACAAAAAATGCTCGGAACTTGATAAAAGTCAGACAAATCTTACCAAAAGCTCAAACAGTGAACTCCAAGCTCACGTGGTTGAACAAAAAATTCAAAGAAACAGACGAAGAAATGACGTAAACACCATGATAAAAACCGCAAAAAGAATTCAAAACAAAACAGAGGAAAACACAAACAAACCCCGCAAACTTTGGAAATTACTCAACAACAAACTAGGCTGCAGCAAAAAGCTTAAAACCAGATTTACAAACATAAACATAAAGCCAGAAAACACTCTCATCACAGACAAACTGGATGTGGCCAATACCTAAACATATTCTTTACAAACATAGCCACAACACTGGTTAATAAACTACCCTCCCACTCAGGGCATTTTGGGGTAGAACACACACAAAAAACTAGGGGTCCGCAAAGAGTCAAGACCATAACCCAAAGCCATAACCACCCTCCAACTCGCCACCATTTCCCCCTGCCCCACGTTCTCTCGTCTCCTGCCCCCCCCCCCCCCCCCCCACCACCCCCCCTTGGTTTTCCCTTACTCTCCTCCCGACTGTCTCTCCTACTCACTCCCGTACTTGCTATCCGTTACTTGTGGTTTTATGTTCCTGTGTATTCCTATTGTCCTCCGTTTCCCTGTGGTTCTATGTTTCTTTGTTTTCTTTGTTTCTTTTTTGCCTATTGTCAGCGACTTTGGGTCTTTGAAAAGCGCTATACAAAATAAATGAATTATTATTACTATTATTAAAGACGACTTCAAACTTGAAACAGCTGATGTACTCAAAAAACTGAGCGCCCTCCAACCAAACAAGGCCACTGGCCATGACAATATCCCCTCCAAATTCCTCAGAGACTCAGCAGCCGCCATCACCCCAGTCATCACACACCTCTCCATAAAACAGGGACACGTACCCAAAGAATTGCGAGAGTAACCCCCCTGCACAAAAAGGGCAGCAAATTAGACCCAGGTAACTACCGCCCTGTTTCTATTCTTACCTCCATCTCGAAAGTCATGGAAAAAATAGTATACGAACAGGTCGAAAAGTACCTTGCGGAAAAAAATCGAATCTACGAATTCCAATCTGGCTTCAGAACATCCCACTCCACTGACACATGCCTTCTCTATTTGAACGACCACATCAAACAAGAGGTGGACGCGGGCAAATACTGCGGCATGGTCATGCTGGACCTACAAAAGGCCTTCGACACTGTCAATCACTCCATTCTGATTGACAAGCTAAAAACAATTGGTTTTGATAGTTTATCAGTGAGCTGGATGCAATCCTACCTGGAGGGGAGAGAACAGACGGTGGAGGTAAACGCCTAAACGGTACCCTACCCCCCCCCCCCCCCCCCTCCCAGTGGGCTGTGGTGTTCCTTTACGCTTATGAAAACATTTAATAATATTTATAGGCTATAGGCCCTCGTTTGGCCATAATAGCCTATTCTCAAATGGCTAAATCTCCTCGCTGACGGACCCATGTATAGCCTATATCATATTCATTATGTCTCCAGGGAATCGCGGGGCTCAGGGAAGAAAGGGAACCCCTGCTATAGCCTATCCTTTATAATGTTATAGGCTATTTTATTTACAGTAGTCTATTTATGATTTGTTTCCATAGCCGGTCTCAGTTATGCGCTGTGGCTGAGATGGGTCGGGATTAATGAAGCTGATAGGAGACTGCTTCTCGGCTATACGAATTAAAGCCACGATTGAAAATAATGTACTTCCTTCTTGACAATAGCATATACTATAACAATAATACGAGAGCATACAAGAACAATGAATCTCACTGCCATGAAGCCTACGCCATGTATAGCCTGCCTATGTGATAAATAAAAACGCGAACTTGAATCCCATCATCATATTTATATGTTGTGTCTGTCCACTATGTTTGTTACTTTGTTATTTTCCCCCCTATGTAAAGCGACATTGGGTCTCTTGAAAGGCGCTATATAAAATGAAGCTATTATTATTATTATTATTATTATTATTATTATTATTATTATTATTATTATTATTATTATTATTATTATTATTATTATTATTATTATTATTATTATTATTATTATTATCATGTCTGTGCGGGAGACTGTCTTTTAGTCTCAGTGACGTTTCAACGGAGGTCATCTATTCTAACCAACAAATTGAAGTAGAAAGCATTTCGTTGTGACCAATCTTATTTGGAAACACACAAAATAATAGTATTTAGCTTTTTATTTTAAACAATATTTAATCGCGTTTGGAGGTGGGTGTTCTGCGTCTGCCCCCCCGTGCCAAACAAGCAGGCCAACCTCTTGTTCGAGTGTGAGCAGTGCACGTTATAATTACACTACTGTCGCTATTTTACAATTAACTATAATGAATTACGGTTCATACAGAACACGTGCCAGTGTTGGAAGTAATGCACGAAAGCTTATTTCCGTGTCTGCAGTCTCCATATTCTACCGCTGGGCGCCAGGTACGCACGTCGGAGCTGTGCGTATATATACGCACAAAGTCAAGCACACGTTCAAATTGATAAGTCCCACACTTTGCTTAGAAATTATTGTACGCACGGGTTACGCACATATCTGTGCGTACACAACATTGATAAATGAGGGCCCATGGAGCTTTTCTTTCAAAAGCCCAGGGCCCTCATTTATCAACGTTGCGTACGCACAGATATGTGCGTAACACCTGCGTACGATCATTTCTAAGCAAAGTGTGAGACTTATCAAATTGAACTTGTGCTTGACTTTGTGCGTATATCTAAGCACAGCTCGGAGCATGCGTAGCTGACGCCCGGTGGTAGAATATGAAGCCTGCATGTCTGCAACGCGGAAATAAGCTTCCGTGCATTACTTCCAACACTGGCGTGTTCAACTTCTGTATGATCCGTAATTCATTATAGTTCATTGTAAAATAGCGACAGTAGTGTAATTATAACGGGCTCACGCGCGAACAACAGGTTGGCCTGCTTGTTTGGCATGGGGGGGGGCAGACGCAGAACACCCACCTCCAAACGCGATTAAATATTGTTTCAAATAAAAAGCGACATACTATTATTTTGTGTCATGTTTCCAAATAAGATTAGCCACAACGAAATGCTTTCTACTTCAATTTGTTGGTTAGAATAGATACCTCCGTTGAAACTTCACTGAGACTAAAAGTAAAAGACAGTATTTTTTTTCTTTCTGTGAGCTCCGCGCACAGACGTGATAATAATAATAATAACAACAATAATAATAATAATAATAGCTTCATTTTATATAGTGCCTTTCAAGAGACCCAATGTCGCTTTACATAGATAGGGGGGGAATAACAAAGTAATAAACATAGTGGACAGTCACAACATATAAATATGATTATGGGATTCAAGTTCAAGTTTTTTTTGATCACATAGGCAGGCTATACATGGCACGGTCCATTGTGATATTGTAGATGGATCGAGCAATAGATGAATAGACTGTTACTGTACCACCCATGTAGCTGTCAAAGCTCCATCACAAATGCAGTTATGTGAATAGAAAGGGATTCCACTCAGTGATGGGCATTTGCCTGATACAATTTATTCATTTAATGTCGTCGCTGCCGGGAGGAAAGGCATGCTGCATGTTTTCAATTCATTAAATAAAACTGATACTTTTTGCAAGGGTTTACTGACTGTCATGCAAATAATCAACCAACTACATACTGTAACTTTTCAGTGCACGTTCTTATTTACATTGTGACAACAGCCTTGTGAGCTCCCGCACACAGACATGATGGAATTCAAGTGCAAGTTTGTATTGATCACATATAGGCAGGCTACACATTGCGTATAGGCTACAATACATGGCAGTGAGATTCATTGTTCTTGTATATGCTCTCGTATTATTGTTTATATAGGCTACCCAATACCGACATCAAAATAGATTGTATGCATCTACAAATCATATGCAGCAGGTAGAAGATTTACGGAAAATCCGTCGCGATTTGGAATAAAATTGAGGAGAAGTTTAATCCCTGGGTATTAATCGAACAAAACGGAAAAAGGCAGTCATATTCCAGCACAGTCTTTATTAGTTAATATGGTCTTTAAGTTAATAGATATCAGATCCAACATCACCGTACGTATACATGTCTGTCAGCCTGCGTATTTCTCCATAACACGCTTCCCTCGGCTTAGTCCACTTTTCAACATTTCATGGGGGTGTTCCATTACCGTATATGGTTAATTACGGGCGGTGCTATATGCAAATACGTAAAACCGTGCACGAGCTGCAGCGTAGGATCAAAGTGATATTTATCAAGACAGGTGTGCGTACGACCTGTGTACGCACGTGTGATAAATCCAGTTTTTTTTGTGCGTACACACATTCTAAATTATGTGCTTAAGAACAAAGATAGAACACTTTCTAAGAATTGTTGATAAATGAGGGGAAATGAAATGCTCTAAGCCTAAGGCAGAATGTAGCCTATGCCACTGAGACTTCTTAGGTGTAAAGTGCTGTTGTAGTGTTATGATTTGTGTATGTTAGACAGTTAGTATGTTAGTATTTATATAATCTATTAAATCATCTATATCTATGTTCAATACAAATAGTGTTGAGGCATGTCATTAATCTTGACATTTACTTTGATTACAACTACACTGCAAAAGGAATTATCTTATCAAGTGAACATATCTTGTATTTGGTATAATAAGTCTATATTGAGTAAAATTATCTTGAATTATCTTATTCCACTGGCAGATAATTTAGCTTTTTTCTGATTTTGGTCAATTTAATCTTGTTTTAAGAAAACAAGATTAACATTTTCTTAAAACAAGATTAAATTGACCAAAATCAAGAAAGAAATAAGCTAAATTATCTGTGGAATAAGATAATTCAAGATAATTCTACTCAATATAGACTTATTATACCAAATACAAGATATGTTCACTTGATAAGATACATTATTTTTGCAGTGTACAAATATGCAGCGTATACCTGCCTGGGCCTCCAGAGCACTTCTAGTGTCAGCGGACACACCAAAAACATAGCAAATTCACACGCACATGACTCCATGAACATGAATAACCTATCTCGAACAATTCTAAGGTCGTTTTGAGTTATTTCTCCGGCAGCGTGCGCTAATATGGATTCCGGCGGCACGTGCGCACGCACAAATATGGATTCCGGCAGAGTGCGCGCAGCACAGCATCGCTGTTGAATTTTTTTCCACTGGAAACACTGCATCCAGGCGGAAGGAATGGAAGGGAGAGAAGGAGAAGACAGAAAATAAGAGAGAAGGAGGAGAAAAGAGTTGGATAGAGAGGCACAAAGCAGACAGGATAGAGAGAATGTGACAGAGGGAGAACAAGAGATGTAAAAAGAGAGAACATATATTTTAGGTAAGAAAAAGAAAGACACCAACAGAGAGCAAGTGAGAGGGAAAGCGAGATAGAGATGGCTTAAGAGCTCCATCCTTCTTTAGATACCCAGCTCCACCTCCTCCATCTTCATCTACTCAACTCTACAATAAATCTCTCTCTCTCTCTCCTCCTCCTCCACCCCATCCCTGCCTCTCAAATCTACTATATACATCTACTATACTGTATCTGTGGTTCTCAACTTGTCTTTTGGTGTGTTGCCCCTAAAAACAGAGGGCTGCCTATTCCCCCCCCCCCCCCCCCCCCCCCCCCCCCCAATGATAAAGCAAAGACAGCATCTGCATTATATAGAGCTTTTTATCCAAAGCGCCTCACATGTGCCCCCCCCCCCCCCCCCCCCCAAATGATAAAGCAAAGACAGCATCTGCATTATATAGAGCTTTTTATCCAAAGCGCCAACATGTGCCTCACATTCACCCATTCAATCACACACCACAGTGGCGGAAGAAACCATGCAAGGTGCCAACCTGCTCATCGGGAGCAGTTTTGGGTTAAGTGTCTTGCTCAAGGACACTTCGACACACTGCCGGGAGGAGCAGGAATCGAAGCGAGAACCTTCCAATTGCCAGGCGACCGCTCTACCTCCTGAGCCACTGTGTGTACTTTAAATGTACTATTAAAACAAGATATCTGAGTAATAGCAAGGTACTTTCTTGATAATACCAGAAGCATACCTGTAAGTAAAGACCTAGGATCATATTGCTCTGGTCATACGACCATAATACACCTCACCATGACTGGTCTCATATCAGCGCTCTGACTACGAGAGGCGTGAAATGCCTGAGAGGCCCTGCCAACCCTGTCTTATAATGGCGCTCCCCAGTGCGTTGAGGTTGGTATCATGCTGGCGAGGCGAGGATAGGTGACCCTGGATAGACTAATAAAGATGAAGCCTGCCACCATTTTGCTTTACGACGGCAAGGGGAAGGGGGGTCAAGGCGTCCCATCCGTCTGTATGTCAGCCTGCAGGGGCCAAGGCTCCTTCAAAGGTGATGGAGCTCCGCAGAGCTCCACATGGACCCGGATCAACTACACACGATGTACAGGACAAGATTGTGTTATTGAGTAACTGGTAGTACTAACCAGTCTTGTGTAATCTTTGATTGATTACATTTTCAAAGTAACCTTCTCAACCATGTGCAATGCATGCACACATAGGGACTAGCACAAACGCACACACACACACATGCATAAACAGACACACACACACACACACACACACACACACACACACACACACACACACACACTGTGGGATATTTGTGGATATCCTGATGAAGAATGTCTCAGTCAACCGAGGCTTGGATAATAACAAGGTTTATTAACCAAACAGATAGAATACATAGAGAGAATGGCTGAGGCTCTCGCCCCAGGTGATCAGCTGAAATTACCCAGGTAAGAAGCCCTGGATAGATCTCAAGAGGAGATCTATATAGTTAACAGGAGGGGGTGTGGTCCCATTTGATAGGTCAGATGGGGGGGAGGGGGTACAGGTTTGGGGACACAGGGGAGGGGGGTGATTATTCCACAGAGAGGGGGGGGGGCACAGGTAAAGGGAACACAGGGGAGGGGGATATATTTACATGAGGACACATTATACCACAATACTCACTTTTCTTTCTTATAATGTGGGTGAGATTAATGTATAATATACCAGGATTGTTTGGAACAGGTAAAAGTGGGGATAATAGTTTAAAATAGACTTATTTACATACATGATTAATAGAATTATTTACATACATGATTCATGACATGATCGACTGGACTGTGTTATTTTGATATCAGAGATGTGGGAATAGATATCACCCTTTTCTTTTATTAATCGCTCAAAATACCTATATCAATGAGTGGTCCTCATCTCTGATATCAAACAACAATTAACATAATCATTAGAAGCTATCGCTGTGCAAATATCTTGGCATACCTTCAGTCGTTCATGTCGTGACTCTGGGGAGCTAATGTGATCGTTTGTGCATACAGGCATCGTAATAAACCAATTAAATACATGCACTGTCTGTGTGGTCAGAGTGCACAGGGTGAAAAAACAAAATTGTGTTCATAATTATTAGGAATCGGATTTACACATAAGGCTAATGTGTACAAAAACATTTTAACAACCGTTAACCTGGTGGTTAATAAAACTAACATGATTGCTTATGGGAAACTGTTCACAAATATATATATATATTTTTGCACATTTTGTGATGATTCTTGATGAAATTACTTAGGATCCAGTTGTATTTAATCTGAGTTTGAGTGTCACTTTCATCTGTGATTGCCTCAGCTTTGTTGGTCTTTACTTAGAATCAGGCAATTTTCTCCATTTCTTCTCTATAAATGAGGAGATAAAACGTCTTATGCATCGCTTCTGTATGTAATTCTAGTGCATATACTATCAATGGTTCACCATACAGGTGCAAAACAACGTTACATGTCCTCTTCTATGAGAGAATAAAACAACTGATTATTTCTTGTCTGACAATACAATTTTGTAACCTAAGTAATTCTAATGTGATGTAATGTGATCATGTGGTCACTTCTTCCTTCAGCAATACATTTTAGCTCATTATTACTAACCATCGTTAATGCTTTCTCATTGATTTCTTTTCATCACATCCCTAGTTCATCGTTTTGCAGATACATACAATTGTGTGAAAAGTTTCCTGCTTGTGAAGGTATTAATCTGAATGATGTTGCGTCGTTGTTGACAAGGTGTTCTCTGTCGGTCGTGTGGCAGGGCCAAACAGTAACACATAAAAATTAAATAAATACATACAATAGACATTACCTTAGTGGCTAATGTGTCAAAATAAAATTGAAAACCGTTAACCTAGTGGTTAATATAAAAGGTGATTATGATAATCGTTATGCATTGTTCTGTGGTCAAAACAAACTTGGTGTCTTGGAACAATCCAACTGGTTCTGCCCTGTTTAACAATACCATTTTGCAATGTGACTCTGTGATCATTTCTCATTGTCATTATAAAATTACAGTTCTTGTTTGTGAATCTGACAGTTGCTGTGAAGTGTTGATCATCTGTTCTCGGTCGGGGATGTGTCCTTCTGTGTGACCTGCTGTGTGTTGAACGTATCGTACATTCAGTTGATGTTTCTGTGAGCCTGTCGTGTGGCAGTAAGACAGTCTCATTTGCTATGTGTCTCTTCTTGACGATGCAGTCGGGAATATTGGCTGGTCGCCGTCCATTCCCTGTCAAGGGTCACTTGTCTGCGCTGCTCTCCATCACCACCACACATCCGCCACTGTGCTCACGCTTGGCTCCCATCAGGCCCAGAGACATGGTGGTCAGGGCGTTTTTGAATGTGTTGTGCTGGTTTCGCTGTCCTCTCCTCGTCATTGCGGTACCACTTGATGGAGGGCGAGGGCCCGCCGGTGTAGTGGCTAGTCAGTAGGACGCTCTCTCTCACACGGATGACAATCTTGTCATGGGAATCCACCTTGCCGTTTGCAGGTGATGGGTTTGCTTCTTCAGGTGGCGCTTGCGAACGAAACTCTCCCGGCACATGTTGCATTTGTACGGCTTCTCTCCCGAGTGGACCCCCCTCTGGTGCTCCTTCAAGTTAGCCGCGGTTGCAAAGCACTTCGCGCACTGTGTGCATCGATGGGGCTTGTCCCCTACTACCCCCACGGCGTGGGTCTTCTGGTGTTGCTTGGGGCTGGACGCGGTGGCGAAGCCTTTACGACGGGGCTTGTCCCCGGCCCCCGCGTCGTGGGTCTTCTGGTGCTGCTTCAGGTTGGAGGATGTGGTGAAGCCTTTACTGCACTGGCCACAGGTGTACGGCTTCTCGCGTGTGTGGAGCTCCTGGTGCTTCTTCAGATGCCTCCTGCGTACAAAGCTCTTCCTACACTGGGTGCACTTGTACGGCTTGTCATCCGAGTGCATCTTCATGTGTTCTCTGAGAGAGATGGCCGCCGCGAAGCTCTTGCTACACTCGGAGCACTGATGGGGCTTCTCCGGCATCTGGTGAGACTTGAGGTTGAAGGCGTCGATGACGCCCTTGCCGACCATCTCGACCCCGGTGGGGGCGTACGCCTTTCGTGTGGATTTTCATGTGCTGCTTGAGGCTGGTCTCCACGGCGAAGCTCTCGCCACAGTGGACACAGATGTACGGGTTGATGTCCTTGTGGATCTCAAAGTGCTGGTGGAGGTCGGCGATGCTGCCAAAGATCTCGCCGCACTCGCTGCACTCCAGGCCGTGGGTCTCGTGGATCACCATCCCGCTGTCCGACTCCACGATCAGCTCCCCGCCGTGGTCCGACAGAGCCACGTTAGACTCCGTCTTGATCTCGGTCTGTCGTGGTCATGCAGTGCCGGGGTGGAGGCCGTCAAAAGGTTGATCTCCTCTTCGTCAGTGTCTCCTTGGTCAGTCTCCTTCGTGGTCCTCTGCTCCACTTTCTTGGGGATGTCTGTGGGCTGGGTTGGATGGTTCTCCCACGGTTGTTGTCGTCGCCTCTGGTTGTGTCCGCAGCTTCGTGGTTCAGGTCACGCGTCGTCTCACTCGTCCTGTCCTCTCATCAATTCGTGATCTGAGGGTGATAAACACTGCCTTAGAAAACTCCTCACATAAATGATTCAACGCCTTTCTGCTAAAGTGGAAAATCATTTTGGGATTAATTCAATTCATTGTAAATAAAATCACTTAATTGACAATAGGAAATACAAGCCAATTGCATTAGCAGTGATTCCTTACGTCAAGAAGGTCACATTCACTACAATTTTATCAGATCTTGTGTCTAACTAGATCTTACAGCATTAGGCTTTAAATAAAATTTGTAAATGAATGGCCAAAGTCTTGAATCAGATAAAATAGCTCCTTGTCTTCATATTGGGTCTTAAATTGAAGTTGATCTTACCTCAGGCCGCGTACGATGGTGTGCTTCTTCAAGATACTTACCTCGCCATGACTTCTCGGTTGTTCTTCACATCTCAGTGTGGCTCATCATAGCATAACAATCATTCGTTTTGTCATCTAACCCTAATTAACCTTACTGTCATGCATTTGTCCTAATAAACTAACCTACACTGTAGCACTCAACACTTTGATGACCATTGTTACTCAGCTGATAGAGGTGTGCCTTGCCTGATGTCCTGTCGTACAGAACCTGTGAGTCGCTTTGGATAAAAGTGTCAGCTACATGATCAATGTTGTTGATATCTTGTACATTTAGATAATTGTGCTGCAATTTTGGTGGTTGATAATTTTGCAGTCATGGAAAGTATTAATTGTTAAAAGAATAGTCTAAGGAAAGTCATGCATGTTATTGGTTATAAACAGAGAATAGAAGGAGGGGATTGTAAGTAGTTGTTTTCATCATTAATCTTTCATCTCGGGCACTTCTCTAATTCATGTGTCTTTTGAAAAGAGATGATGAAAACGACTGGTTAGTTATTGTTAGTATGGGAGTTAGGTAGATTTTCATAACTGCAAATTCATCACCGGTGTCTAATTCATGTTAATTAAGTGGTTCTCTGTTGTCATCCACCGCCAGGTGAGTTCATCAAGTCTGTGGTCACGAGTGTAGGCATTTGCATTGCTTTGTCTCCCAAGTGCCCACTCTGAAGAATTTACATGTGGGTATTTGGATGTAGATTTGTTCCAAATGGTCAATCGATTGTCTCTCAGCTCTGCACTGTCTCTCGGTTGACATGCAAATTGTTGGATTTTCTGTCTTTTGTGATACAATTTGGGTGTAGTCATTCACTGTTTTGCATCTCGCCTCAGAGCCAGATCTGTAAATACAAACACATGTTAATTTTAATCCTCTTTGACTGTCTGTGTGCTCAACAAACATTAGCTAGATCTCATCCATCCCGTTCTTGGATGTAATGATAGTGTTATCATTTATCAATCATATCGCATATGTACACAAGCATCATATGAATGTGGACCCACACATTTTGAATCATGTTTAAAATGTCTTACAATGGAAAGGGCTAGTTATCTTTCATTGGTTCTTTAGATAAACACATTAACTCAAGTGAATATAACCTAAACATCTTACTTTTAAACATGATCTATGTTGTTTGTGCCCAAGTTTTTCAACATTGAAAGCTTATAAAGTCTAATCTAACGCTGTTTATGTGGACTACAAGGTACGCCCACAGATGTATTATAATTCTGAAACAGACATTGTAATTAGCTTTATGTGACTTATAATGTGTAAATTAAAGCAACATAAACACTCAAGTGATCTGAGATAGTTGTAATTTGCTTTAACTGATAGTTGTGTATATGTACAGTTTCTACGTCAAATGACTCCCTTTTCTTGACTCCTTTTGTATCACAAAAAGTACTGAATTTGCAAATCTGGTATGTCATAAATGTACAGATGTAGCAGTACTGACTATCTGTCTGTCATGTATGTCATAATATGTTCTGATAAATTGAAAATGGGGGACCCTGATGTAAACAAATCTGGTATTGAAAATGGGGGACCCTGATGTAAACAAGACTAAAGTCTCTCTCTGGTCTGCATCCCCTTAACAATTGTGTATTGAGCTGTGCTGTATTGTACCCATTCTGCAATCTGTTAATAAAGTTTTCAATCAATCAATGCATCTATATTTATGATTTTCATACTCACCGGGGACAGCTGTTGTGTTGGGTTGGATCCGTTACGTGTCGTCAGCAACCCGCATCTCGCCACCTCAACTCAACATTTTCCAATAGCAGCGCGCACATACATATACAAATAAAACATATACTACACGTGGATTTCACGCACCCTTGGCCTTGGGTACATTACACTTTACGTTCGCTTATGGATAGTTTAATATAAAATAATAACTTCACGGCGCGCATAGCGTCACGTCATTGCTCCATGCGATGTTCGTGTGTTCTCATTCGCCTCGGAAATAACGCTTTGCAATTCATACAGTATTTTTCCACGAGCTCTCAATAGCCTGGAATTCCTATACCAGCGTTTTGTTACCGAATGAACGCGCCTGTGCATATGTGAAACGTAAACAAACTGAAACGATAAAACTATACTTCCCCAAATGGCCGTTCCCGTGGGTCGGTGTTCTGCGGAATCCGGAAATTACTATCCTAGTTTGTTCTCGTGAACTGCACTTCAATGTTATTCTTTGTATAACGGTAACTCGTCTCTCAATGCTCGTCGCGCTATCCGCAGCCGGTTCTTGACTCAATAAAGCAACGCGACGGGTCCTATAATACTTGTGCACATACAAACGAGACTTAAACAGACAAACAAACAATAATACATATAAGTTAACGTGTGTGTATATCTGACTGTATTGGATCGCTGTACGTTTAGTCGTCCAACATCTGTTGCGACAAGGCATTCATACCCTTGATATATAACTACACATCGTTATTAAAATCATAACGACCGAACCTGACTTCGAAATTTACCAGCGATATATTAGATTATATATACCTTTTAATCATACTCTCGGCCTCTTAACCCGCGACTAACGTCCTGTTTAATGTACTTTCCGCGATTGATGTCCCGTTTAATGTACATTTACGTACTCCCGGGACATCGCGTAATCATGTACTAACTAGGACATCGCGTGATCATCTTCCCGCTATCTGTATTGATCAATTGGTTAATTTAATCCAAAATACATCGTTTTCAGGAATGGAAAAGATTGTGAGCTTAGTTTGAGGTTGAAACAATGAATATTATGACGCTACTCTGGTAATTTCTAATTATGATTCTATCAGCTTCTCGGTCCTACTTCCCGCCTCTTTGCAAAGGAATCACAGAACGTTTTTTAACAGAGTAGCGTTTTCAAGGATATCACATCTAATAAGCCCACGTTTCTTGCCTTGTTGCCTATTTTTTAGTCTGAATTAGACTTGGGGTAGCAATCCAACAACCTGTATTGTGTGCCTTAACTTTTGGTCGGCTCCGACTCGACCTGGAATAGCACTTCAACCTTTGTGCCTAAACTTTTTGGGACTAGCACATATAACCCATCCTTTCAGAACCTCCTGATAAGGACCCAGGTGCACGCGCGCCCTGGTAACGATTCTCAATACAGATCAGATATATTAATGCACATTATTCTACTCAGCCATGATCTCAATATTGGACAACATTCTGTAATATTCACCTGGCACAGAGAAAAGCGGGAAGGTTTCAATTCCTTTCCATACATTTTGTCGACCATCCTATTATACTCACTTTTCTCTGTATAGTTGAATGATACAGCACGCCGGGAGGACGCAAAAAGTCCGTCACAAGTTCGTAGACGCCAATTGTGGGATATTTGTGGATATCCTGATGAAGAATGTCTCAGTCAACCGAGGTTTGGATAATAACAAGGTTTATTAACCAAACAGATAGAATACATAGAGAGAATGGCTGAGGCTCTCGCCCCAGGTGATCAGCTGAAATTACCCAGGTAAGAAACCCTGGATAGATCTCAAGAGGAGATCTATATAGTTAACAGGAGGGGGTGTGGTCCCATTTGATAGGTCAGATGGGGGGGAGGGGGTACAGGTTTGGGGACACAGGGGAGGGGGGTGATTATTCCACAGAGAGGGGGGGGGGGGCACAGGTAAAGGGAACACAGGGGAGGGGGATATATTTACATGAGGACACATTATACCACACACACACACACACACACACACACACACACACACACACACACACACACACACACACACACACACACACACACACACACACACACACACACACACACACACACACACACACACACACACACACACACACACACACACACACACACACACACACACACACACACACACACACACATGCACAGACACACATCCTACTCTTTCCCCATCCCAATCATCCCATAGTGACGTTATAGCCTTCACGGAGCCAGCTTGCAGTCATATTTCTCCTGCGACGCTGATGACTCATGTGTGTAGAACGTGTGCGTTATGCACTGTAAGCATGTTTGCATGAATATGTCTGGGTGTGCAGTAGAGGAACATACTGTGCGCCACAGGAATATGACGTTTTGGAGTGTTTATGCTCAGGTGTGTGTGTGTGTGTGTGTATGCACACTAGCACACTTGTGCGCAGACACGTCGTATGCACATAACCACGTGGGTTGTGTATATTCATTCATTGTGCGTAATGTACGGTGTGTATGAGAGTATACTGACGTGTTTGCACACGCATGCGTATCTGAACGTGTGTGAATACTAGTAAGCACTTGCATATACACATTTATTACTAGTAGTAGACGGTTGAATGCATAATATGCACACAGGGTGGAACAGAGTGCATGGCTAATGCTTCTCTACTAGGGCTGGGAAGGTGTACCGAATATGAAGGTATATCATCATGGATCTGAAGGAGAAATAGACGAGGCTACCTTAATCAGATTATCTAGTACTTTATTCAATTATAGGTACTGTAGTTTACAAAAGAATGGAAAGATAGAATGGGATACCGGCCGGTGCCCCAGAAGGAAGTGAGTCATTTCACAATACTGATACTTATAGACATTCAAGACCAGCTGATCAAATGACTATTCTAAACAGGTGTGTCCTCCCTCAAATCATGCGATCTTACATCATCGGACAAAGATCACGGGCTTCGACGAGTCCCCCCTTAATTAATCCTGACCCAAGACCCTGGTGACCTGGCTTCAACATTCTAGATTATGTTATCTTGACCTGCTTTGTACACAACTGCCTCGAATATTGTTTGGTGAAGACAAACACAACCCCTCACACAGAGATCTGTCAACGTCAGTGTTTACAGAGCTCGAGGGGAGGCCAGTGTCTTTAGATGACTTCAATATCACAGAATTGTAGATTAATACTAGTAATTATGATTCTATGAACATACTAATAGTTAGGGCTGGGCGAGTAATCGAAATAAAATCGCGATCTCAATATATGTTATATATCATATATGTTTAAGTTTAAGTCAAGCACTTTGATATGTTATGTTGTCTGTTTAAGAAAGAGTGCAATAAATGATTTTAGAGAAAAATCGTGATTCACATTTGAGCAAGAATCGCCCAGCCCTACTAGTACATTTTCTACTACAGATCCATGCAATAACCCTTGTTCCCAAATATATATATATTATACAACAAGTAGGTCCGACCGCGCATTGTGATTGGTCGAAAGCGTTTTAAGCCGTGAGTATATTCATGATACACTCACGGTTAAATCACCATGAATATACCACTGCACTGGCTTTAGAATGTTGTAGAAAGTTTCAACTGCCAACTGCCAACTGCCTGGTTGATAGCCTACTCCATTTGAAACACTGAAATCGATATAAAATACCCTAGAATTGTCTGTATTCATCCTATATTTTCCCCGACGGTGCAACTTGCTGTATAAAAGCAATAATACACTTGAACCAGTGGAATATCAGCAATATTTCCACTCTGTGATGCCTACGCCACTCGAGCTTCGCTCTCACAGCCGTGGCAATATTGCTGATATTCCACTGGTTCTCATGTATTATTGCTTAATTAATTGTAAAATATATTTTTAAGTTAATCAAAACATTACTACTTGACGTAATGACATAATTGCAGCAGTATTAAAAAGGTAAAAGGAATAGGACCGTGACACGATACGAATGTAAAAAGATGTCATATCACATTCTGATTTGTACTGAAAAACTAAATACCGGCAAATAATGTCTAAACAGTAAATAAGAACAATATTGTGATATCACCCAGCCTCACTTACTACCTAAACTAAAGTATAAACCTGGTCTCTGCAGTCCCAGGGCATCCATTATTCAACAGCAGTTTCACAAAGAGCCAAAGTGTTCCTCAAACCAAACAATCATGGGCTCTATTCTGCCCTATTTTTATGATCCAGACCAATAAATCACTGATTGGGACTTTAAGGTTAGGAAGGTACTGTACTGTATCATGAACATGTATCCGTCTGTTATTGAAATATGTTAATAATAATATATTCAACAACTGTTGCACTGAAAATATTTTGGATGCCATTGACCATATTCACACAGTGGCCATTTTGCTCTTATGCCATGCTCAGGTTGGGATTCCTTTCGTGCAAACATACTTCCTTTCCATGTGAATATGGTAAATTTTGCCAAATCAGCATGGATGTGACTTTTTCACCTGTTACACATTTGTTACATCACTACCATGGCTAACAAATGTGAAGACATTGTAGTCTGGCTAGGGATGCACCAATACCACTTTTTCACTGCTGCCTGATACAGATTCTGAGTAGCCTAGTAAACTTTCAGTATTGGCTGATACCAGGACCCATTCCGATCCATTACTTTTATAGTAATGTATAGACATTAGAGATTAGACCATCAGTGTCACAGTATAAAAATGCATAGATTCTTTATTTTAGTCTTGTATATTAT
Source organism: Notolepis coatsorum (assembly GCF_963971535.1). NCBI lineage: Eukaryota > Metazoa > Chordata > Actinopteri > Aulopiformes > Paralepididae > Notolepis > Notolepis coatsorum. The sequence continues at coordinate 52,256,347 of NC_140174.1, read as the reverse complement.
ATATATATATATGCATGCATCGATATTAAATACCAGTATCTGTGTCTTTGCATCCCTATAGTCTTCCCCATTGTTCTGATTGCCATCACTTGTTGCCCTGGTGATGAGTCCGCAGTGTGCACACCGGTAGTGACATGGTCAGGAGGAAATTCATCCATAAAGGCCTTGACTTAGACAGGCCTGTCTCACGAGGCCAGACAAATAAAGACAGTGTACCAATAATCTTGTTTATATTGACAACATAAATGTAACCTATTATCTATGCTATTATCTATGCTTGTGTTTAAATAAACACGTACATAATCCACAACCCTACTTAGGGTTTTAACTGAGGGGCCTCAACATGGTGTCCTAGAGCTAGCCTTGCAGATGAGCTCGGTATCGTTTGAAATGTTCTACACCAATAGGGAGGTGTAGTCTGACATCACTATGGTTTCCCGCGCGGTCCACCCGTATAGGGATTTATCATTGGGAAAATGTAGTATCGGCTATTGTAATAATTCTGCCTCATGAACATTGGCAAGCTTTTCATTTTTGCACAAAATGAGTTCCCCTCTATCACTAACATTATTGTTTAAGCATTTTTGGTTGAAATAAAGTTAGTTATAAGGTTTTTGATTTGTCATTAAAAAAGAACTACACTTACCAGTAGAACGCCTGTCGTTCAGTGCTGTCGCCTAATACAGTCAGGAATCTACACTGTGGTGATGTCAGTCAGCAGCACCAAAGTGAGTGTAGTTCATCAGTGAACGAAAACATAAACGTTGTTATTTTGCTACTTTTACGATTAATTGCGAATTCTTTCATGTTGAGCTATAGATTGTGGATGAACACACAGATAGGTACACCATGCCAATGTTCATGCTTTATTTGTTTTAAAGGAGACGATTTAGAAATGGGACCATTGGAAATACATGGCCATTTCAAGGAGGGTGGACCGTGCAGGAAACACCAATGACGTAACCACTACACCTCCCTATACCTTGCATGCGATACCACAACGATTGTTTTTTTTCTCGATACTTGCATGAATAAAAAACCTCACAGCCGAGCAAGTATTTTAGGCTGACTATGTTTCTATAAAGAAAAGACCTACAGCTTTGGTCGTGAATTATTTTTTTTTTACAATAAATATTGCTCAGCTCTAAAAACAGGTCTCAGGTCTGCATTGCTATTCATAAATATTGATGAATACAGTCCGTCCAGTACTTCACCAGAACACAACCGTTCTACCGGTGGAACATACCCAGGCTAATGACTGTAGGGAAGTGGCCTGCGCTGTATGAAAGCCTATGAAAGAGCACTCTCATAACACGAGGGCCAAAGAGAGCTTTGATAAAAGCATCTCCTGTCAGCAGCGGCCCAGGCTCACTGTACATCATCCTCTCCATCAATATTCAATTCTAAGCATTGGAGGTGGTTGTTTTGCACAGAGAATTGTTTTGCACAGGGCCAGCGATACAGCATGGTTATATTCTACAGACTTTCACAGCCAGAGAAGAAGAAAGAAACCGTTTACCTATTAACCCATTATGTTCTTGTTTATTTATTTCCTTATTTTATCTTTTTTTCTTCAGTTGATTGTTTCATTATTGTTTGTATTGCTTATTAGGTTAGATACCTTCATAAACCTCTAGGTTTTTTGTTTGTATCTCACCTGCACATTTTGATATTCTTCTTTTGTTTCATTGTGCAAATAAATAAACGTAAAAACTGTTGATAAACAATGTATTTCTCATCTACAGGATGTACTCAATAGCAGTTTTTTGGTGTTGAAATAATGGCGCAACATGTTTTTGGGATTGACAGTGGTGTCATTTAGCTACTACACAAAAAAGCATGTTGTAACAACGTAAAGCCGAGCGAACATAGATCATCATTGTCTCCACAGATCCCAGAGGAGAAAACAGTGGTCAGAGCGTAGGCCTTAATCGACAATCAATAGCCTACAACCTCTCTCTGTGCCATTCTCCACGCATGTATTATGTGACCATAATATCTCACAATATCAGACTTGGAATATCATGTGACTATAGTATCTCACAATATCACATTGCACTTTCAGTTTGACTCAATTATGTTAGTCGGACTAGGATATATGATTGTGAAATATGCGGTGAATCATTACTGTAAATTACATCAAAATAACATACAGGCTTATATCTCTGTGAAAATACTTGAGAAGTGCCAAAAATATATATATTTTCAAAATAGAATTTCAAAACACAGTAGCAGATTAGAGCTGTTCGCTCTCAGTCGATTTATCAATGAATCGGTTGTTTTGGTCTTAGTCGACCAAGACATTATGAGTCGATTACACTAGTCGATTCTTGTGTATTTTCTTTCCTAATGAAAAGCACAACTCTGGTACGTGTGAGATTTAAAGAGAGACTCATTATTGCACATGAGAAACAGTAACTCCTACTGATCGATTCAGCACCTGTTCAGTGGGGAGGGGATCTGGAGGAAGATAGCGTAAACCTCTGTATGCACTATGCTCTCCCAGTGAAACTCCTCACTCGTCAGGCTAAAGGAGGCGGCTGGTGACTCCACATGGATCAGAGGAGGCATGTGGTAGTCTATACCCTCCCCAGACTGATAGTAGAGCAGCATAACAACCAGAGGGGGGACAACTCAATTGGGGATGGGAGAAAAAGGTAGAGTAGGAGGTTGGGTAGGAGGGGTGGGTGGGTGGGGGACACTGTACAACTGTACAAGCAAAACTGTACATTGGAATATTGACAAAACCATACTTGGTCATTTACTGTACATTGGAGGGGGTTGGGTTAGGACATTTACAGGGGCCAGTTTCGAATTGCAGTCTCCCGTAGGTGTTCTTTGAGAGTGGTTTTGAAAGTGGGTAGTGATTCACATTCCTTTACAGCTTTGGGTAGGGCGTTCCACATTGATGTGGCATAATTGCAAAACGTGTTTAGTCCCTTGTTTGAGCCGAATCTGGGTTTAACATGATTTGTGGAGCTCCCTCTGGTGTTGTGATCGTGGTATTCACTGACATTTGGGAAGTATTTTGACATGTACATGGGTACCTTGGTCGTGTAGTGTATCTTGTAGACCAGGCCCATTGCAAGTTGCTGTACTCTGTCGTCTACTCTAACCGTCGGTAGTGTGATAGTAAATGGTTAACCTTCTGTAGTGTGGCAGTGAAAGGGTTAAGAGAGCTGGCAGCGTCCTCGTTGCCTAGAGCAGTGGTTCCCAAAGTCGGGGTCGCGACCCAAAGGTGGGCCGCGAGCAGCCACGGGTGGGCCGCGAGATGATTTAAAAAAAAAAAAAAAATGTTTTATTTTTTTATTTTTTTATTTTAAATTTTTTTGTCAGGCCACTGAACTTAGAAGCAGGCCAGGACAGTGTTTCTAGTTGTATTCTAAAATTCTATTCTATTGTATTCTAAAATGTGACTATATGGTTTTATATTAACTTAATAAATAAACAAAAACGAAAAATCTACTTATTTCAACGAACATTTCAAACTAAATAACAGATTATGCACATAAAACGCTGAAAACAACCGAAGCAACAATAGTATTTTAATGAGGCTATTATTATTATCATTATTATTTTGCAACAAGTTAGCCCTCTCATAAATAGCACATATAAATGAATAACTAACTTGAACTAACTTAATAGGATTGAAGTGATATTTGGCTTAAAAAATCGGTCGCCTGACAAAAAAAAAAAAAAAAAAAAGCCAGACGATGTGCATTGGGCCGCGGCTCTCTCTGACGCCTTATTTTCTGGGCCCCGGCCTGAAAAGTTTGGGAACCCCTGGCCTAGAGAGTAGAGACATGAGGTGAATAGCCTTGTGTCTTTAACATGAGTTAAGGACAAGGCTACCACCACTCTTGCTTTAAGACTTGGCTGCAGAAAGTGGCATATTCAGATTGATTTTGTAGTAGAACTGAGGTAATGTGCTCACATTCAGTCCCGCTCGCCCCTTCCAGCTGGTCCCTTGGCACCGGCAGGGGCCAAGTGATGGATTGGACAGAGACACTAGGTTTCTCAGGGGGCGTCCTATTGTTTCTATACAGTATATGGATCTATAATAGGGGAGGATAAACCGTATAGTCCAAAATATCACACACTGCAACAGAGCTCAGTGGAACACATATTCCAAACATATTTTCTGTAACAAGGCCTATTGTTGTAAACTGTGATGTGAACCGCATGTGAAATACACCAAAGAAATTATAAAACTCTGGATAAAACTTTACATATTTATTTTCTTTTACCTCACTTTGAATCATACAATATGCCAAAGGCGTCTAGACTCCTGGGTTAAACTCTTTTGTTTGTCAAGTACAGTAACAGTACCATAGGTTCCCTTTTCCCAGCAGACACTAACCCAGTAACCCATGCACAAATGGTGGGCCACCCAGTAGGCTGTAGGAGGTACAGTACCAGGAACTGATCTTACTGGAACGGAGGGTTATAAATTTCCTGAGTTCATTATATCTATAGGATCCAGTCAACCAACCACCATGGATTTATGGTTTGGGCAATATCATGTTAATTGTGTGTGTGTGCGTGTGTGTGTGTGTGTGTGTGTGTGTGTGTGTGTGTGTGTGTGTGTGTGTGTGTGTGTGTGTGTGTGTGTGTGTGTGTGTGTGTGTGTGTGTGTGTGTGTGTGTGTGTGTGTGTGTGTGTGTGTGTTTGCAACTTTGCATGCATGTGTGTGTGTGCTTGTGTATTAGGGTAGTGACCTAACTACGCTCAGCTCACAACTTGATTTGATATTCAATACCGGGGTCATGGTATGATAGCAGGAATTTTTATAATTGTGCTATTATAGAGCAATACAGGGGCTAAAGCCAATCAGGGAATGATTAAGAGTTAATGATGTCACACCCCAGGTGGCCAGCATACTCGGCCCAATTCCGGCTACCGGTCGGCACACTCGGCATATGTCCGGCACGGCACGCCAACGATGAGCCGGATCTGGCTCGGTAATGGTTGCCGGGGCAGAGCCGACTCGGGCTCGCCAAAGATAAACCGGCTCTGGCCCGGCTCTGGTTGCCGGGGCAGAGCCGACTCGGGCTCGCCAAAGCTAAACCGGCTCTGGCCCGGCAATGGTTGCCGTGCCCGAGCCGACTCGGGCTCGCCAAAGATAAACCGGCTCTGGCCCGGCAATGGTTGCCGGGGCAGAGCCGACTCGGGCTCGCCAAAGATAAACCGGCTCTGGCCCGGCTCTGCTTGCCGGGGCAGAGCCGACTCGGGCTCGCCAAAGATAAACCGGCTCTGGCCCGGCTCGGCTTGCCGGGGCAGAGCCGACTCGGGCTCGCCAAAGATAAACCGGCTCTGGCCCGGCAATGGTTGCCGGGGCAGAGCCGAAGTTTCAGTCAAGCGACGCCGCCCCCACACACAACAGCGGTGTGATTGGCAGAATCGACTGTCAATCAAAATTGTTCCGTTGAGACCACCGCAACAAGTGAATACAGCTGTACTGTACCCACTCTGCAGTCTGTCAATAAAGCTTTCAATCAATCAATCAATCAATCAGACAAATGCATAGAAAAGCCCTTATTATAACCAAATAACAAAAGATTATATTATTGTTTATGAAAATGTTTTAGCCCTATGCTTGCCTATTATTTTAATGGCAACAAATAAAATAATAATAATAAAATTAATAAATAAAATGTTAGAGGAGTGGAGGGGGGGGGGGGCAGAGCGAGGTGGGTGTTATAGGAGTGGAGGGGGGGGGGGGGGCAGAGCCTCATAAAGCTAACATTAGCTGCACTCATAGGAGCCTGCATGTTGATGTAGCCTCATAAAGCTAACATTATAGCTGCACTCATAGGATGTTGATGTAGCCTCATAAAGCTGCATATGCTGCACTCATAGGAGCGTGTTGATGTAGCCTCATAAAGCTAACAAGAGTATATGTAATACTGTGGTTATGGCCTCTATAGTTAGCAGCTCATAGCTAACATAATACTGTGGTTAAGGCCTGCAGCAGCTCAGTAGCTAACATAACAACACTGTAGTTAAGGCCTTTAACCAGCAGCTCAGTAGCTAACATAACAACACTTTAGTTAAGGCCTTTAACCAGCAGCTCAGTAGCTAACATAACAACTGTGGTTAAGGCCTTTAAATAGCTGCACTCATAGGAGCCTGCATGTTGATGTAGCCTCATAAAGCTAATATTATAGCTGCACTCATAGGATGTTGATGTAGCCTCATAAAGCTGCATATGCTGCACTCATAGGAGCGTGTTGATGTAGCCTCATAAAGCTAACAAGAGTATATGTAATACTGTGGTTATGGCCTCTATAGTTAGCAGCTCATAGCTAACATAATACTGTGGTTAAGGCCTGCAGCAGCTCAGTAGCTAACATAACAACACTGTAGTTAAGGCCTTTAACCAGCAGCTCAGTAGCTAACATAACAACTGTGGTTAAGGCCTTTAAATAGCTGCACTCATAGGAGCCTGCATGTTGATGTAGCCTCATAAAGCTAATATTATAGCTGCACTCATAGGATGTTGATGTAGCCTCATAAAGCTGCATATGCTGCACTCATAGGAGCGTGTTGATGTAGCCTCATAAAGCTAACAAGAGTATATGTAATACTGTGGTTATGGCCTCTATAGTTAGCAGCTCATAGCTAACATAATACTGTGGTTAAGGCCTGCAGCAGCTCAGTAGCTAACATAACAACACTGTAGTTAAGGCCTTTAACCAGCAGTTCAGTAGCTAACATAACAACTGTGGTTAAGGCCTTTAAATAGCTGCACTCATAGGAGCCTGCATGTTGATGTAGCCTCATAAAGCTAATATTATAGCTGCACTCATAGGATGTTGATGTAGCCTCATAAAGCTGCATATGCTGCACTCATAGGAGCGTGTTGATGTAGCCTCATAAAGCTAACAAGAGTATATGTAATACTGTGGTTATGGCCTCTATAGTTAGCAGCTCATAGCTAACATAATACTGTGGTTAAGGCCTGCAGCAGCTCAGTAGCTAACATAACAACACTGTAGTTAATGCCTTTAACCAGCAGCTCAGTAGCTAACATAACAACTGTGGTTAAGGCCTTTAAATAGCTGCACTCATAGGAGCCTGCATGTTGATGTAGCCTCATAAAGCTAACATTATAGCTGCACTCATAGGATGTTGATGTAGCCTCATAAAGCTGCATATGCTGCACTCATAGGAGCGTGTTGATGTAGCCTCATAAAGCTAACAAGAGTATATGTAATACTGTGGTTATGGCCTCTATAGTTAGCAGCTCATAGCTAACATAATACTGTGGTTAAGGCCTGCAGCAGCTCAGTAGCTAACATAACAACTGTGGTTAAGGCCTTTAACCTGTGGTTAAGGCCTTTAACCGCAGCTCAGTACGCTAACATAACAATACTGGTTACTGATTTATTATTTACATTGAAAAGATACAGAGATAATTTGTTAAAGCTGGACTAGCACACTAGGTTAGTAAATCCTAGGCCCCAGATTCAGATTCCTTTATTTAGCCATTTGTGTAAAACACATTGGTAATTGTTGCAGCAATACAGTGTATGCATTTCCTTTCTTTTTTCACAGAAAACAACACCAACACAGACAAGAAACGAAACAGTGCAGTGGGGGATTAATCAATAAATACATATATATATATAAAGTGAAGAGTGCAGGGATCCAGTACGGACTAGTGCAGTGCAGTCAGTGTCATTGTGCCAGTGTCACTTGGGGGCAGAGGGGGGAGGGGGGGGGGGGGTACCGAGGGGGGGGGGGGGGGGGACCTGAGGCATTGATCAGCCTGGCGGCTGAGGGGAAGAAGCTCAGTCTGTGTCGAGCTTTCACAGCCTTTGGGATCCTCAGCCTTCTCCCAGAGGGGAGCAGGGTGAAGAGGCTGTGACCCTCTGCTAAAGCTCCACTCCTGCACTAAAGTCGGGGATTCAGTTGGAATCAGATCTGCTGCGTTCCCCCCTACCTGGTGACAGTGTACATCTCATAAAGTAGGGATAATCCACCCTGCTACACAAACATCTCAAAACAAACTGGTCAGACTACTGCTTGACCTTACTTCTAGAACCCACCTCGCCCCTGCCCACGTGACAACCTAGGATGGCTTAGAGTAGACGACAGAGTACAGCAACTTGCAATGGGCCTGTCTACAAGATACATACACGACCAAGGTATATGTGTACATGTCAAAATACTTCCCAAAGGTCAGTGAATACCACGACCACAACACCATGGGAGCTCCACAAATCATGTTAAACCCAGATTCGGCTCAAACAGGGACTAAACACATTTTGCAATTATGCCACATCAATGTGGAACGCCCTACCCAAAGATGTAAAGGAATGTGAATCACTACCCACTTTCAAAACACTCTCAAAGAACACCTACGGGAGACTGCAATTCGAAACTGGCCCCTGTAAATGTCCTAACCCAACCCCCTCCAATGTACAGTAAAGTACCAAACATGGTTTTGTCAATATTCCAATGTACAGTTGTGCTTGTGCAGTTGTACAGTGCCCCCCCCCCCCCCACCCCTCCTACCCCCCCCCCACCTATAATGTACGGTTCTACGTCAAATATATACTCTCTTTTCTAGACTCTTTTTGTATCACAAACAGTAGGCCTACTGTATTTGCAAATCTGGTATGTCATAAATGTATAGAAGTGTCTATCTGTATGTCACATGTCATGTTATGATGAATTGAAAATGGGGGTCCCTGATGTAAACAAGACGAACGTCTTTCTCTGGTCTGCATGCCCTTAACAATTGTATGTATTGAGCTGTACTGTATTGTACCCATTCTGCAATCTGTTAATAAAGTTTTCAATCAATCAATCAATCAATCAATCAATCAATCAAAACCAACATTTTCACTGTAAAGTATATAAAAACGAAGTTATTGAACTTTAAACTTGAAACAAATACTATACTGCCTATAATTTGTTAAAGATGTATTAATTCGAACATTATTTCATATTATTTTACTTGAAAAGAGAGCTATTATTATTATTATTATTATTATTATTATTATTATTATTATTATTATTATTATTATTATTATTATTATTAGTATTATTTTAAGTTATTCTTGTGCCATTGAGATTTGTCAGAGAGATTGTAGGCATAAAGCAAGTTGATTGAGTAACTGTTATATAAAATAATATAAATAATAATTGTCATTTGGCAACACTGACTAACAGCTGCGTTGCATTGTGGGGGGGGGGGGATCCCCACAATGCATTGTGGTTTTTGAAATTTTGAATTGACGCGCGTCGCGCGCGGCACAGTCAGACCAGACCAGTATGACACGGTTGCATTTCTTCTCATCTCAGGTAATTTATGCAGATATTTTTGATTATTTATAAGTAATACCGCTAATATAAATGAGTGCTGTTTAGTCTGTGTTTCAGTGAGTGTAGCGCGAGCTCACGTTAGCTACTAGCTCTACATACACTGAGTGTAGCGCGAGGCCGCGAGCTCACGTTAGCTATATAGGCTACATACACTGAGTGTAGCGCGAGCTCACGTTAGCTACTAGCTCTACATACACTGAGTGTAGCGCGAGGCCGCGAGCTCACGTTAGCTATATAGGCTACATACCATAGATATCTATAGAACACAGATATCTATAGATATCTATGCTACATACACTGAGTGTAGCGCGAGCTCACGTTAGCTATATAGGCTACATACACTGCTACAGGCAGAGCCTCACGTTGTCACCAACTGTTCTCATCTCAGGTAATTGTGCAACACATATATAGGCTACATACACTGCTACAGGCAGAGCCTCACGTTGTCACCAACTGTTCTCATCTCGGGTAATTGTGCAACACATATATTTTATTATTTATAAGTAATGCGTGCTGCTGATATAAATGCTGTTTAGTCTGTGTTTCAGTGACTAGTCTACTGTAACGTTATTTGCTCGATATTATGAAACTGGCGGGATCTGTAATACAAGCACTACTGCTAGCAGGCCTAGACTGTAGAATACTGACGTTAGCTAACCAATGCATATCACGCAGATCTTTCATGGTTTAATTTAATTATAAAATATATAATTTCATTGTTAATGTAGCAAATACTGTTACAGTGCTGTCTCTCAACAACGACATGAAAGCAGAAGACAGCTCAATAACAACTACCCGTATACTTCAAGTGGTTGTGGTTTTTATTGTGTGTGTGACTGTGTATATATAATATATACTTTTTAATCTGGGACATCATTTTCAAAGAGTCATCCTGTAATGCCTTCTCTCTCTCTCCCAAGACGGTCAAGATCTACCAAGTCTTCAAGATCTTCAAGTGGTCATGCTTGTAAGTGATGTATACAATGTTTTATTGTGTGTGTGACTGTGTATATATATACTTTTCAATCTGGGACTTTCATTTCAACAGCTGGAAAGGGTCATCCTGTGTTGATGGATGCTACAGTATGTAGATGTGCATGACATGGACTAAATTAGAGGTCCTAGATATGCAAAATAATATTGAGAATCACTGGCCTTAGACTATCTACTAACGTATTCTCGCTCTCTCTAGGTTCATGGCCACTAATGACTTCAGACCTTCAGAAGGACAGTATGCTGGATGAGGAAGGTCTTGGCCATGCTGCGATGGCTCCTAGAAGACAAGAACGGAGAGGTGCTGGACCTGGCTGTCAAATGGTTTGTAATGCTAGAGTATATTTTATGTAGATGTGCATGACATGGACTAAATTAGAGGTCCTAGATATGCAAAATAATATTGAGAATCACTGGCCTTAGACTATCTACTAACGTATTCTCGCTCTCTCTAGGTTCATGGCCACTAATGACTTCAGACCTTCAGAAGGACAGTATGCTGGATGAGGAAGGTCTTGGCCATGCTGCGATGGCTCCTAGAAGACAAGAACGGAGAGGTGCTGGACCTGGCTGTCAAATGGTTTGTAATGCTAGAGTATATTTTATGTAGATGTGCATGACATGGACTAAATTAGAGGTCCTAGATATGCAAAATAATATTGAGAATCACTGGCCTTAGACTATCTACTAACGTATTCTCGCTCTCTCTAGGTTCATGGCCACTAATGACTTCAGACCTTCAGAAGGACAGTATGCTGGATGAGGAAGGTCTTGGCCATGCTGCGATGGCTCCTAGAAGACAAGAACGGAGAGGTGCTGGACCTGGCTGTCAAATGGTTTGTAATGCTACAGTATATTTTATGTAGATGTGCATGACATGGACTAAATTAGAGGTCCTAGATATGCAAAATAATATTGAGAATCACTGGCCTTAGACTATCTACTAACGTATTCTCGCTCTCTCTCTTTAGGTTCATGGCCACTAATGACTTCAGAGCTTCAGAAGGACAGTATGCGTGTAGCTTATTGCCAGCGGAAGAGTGCAAGAATGCTTCCGCATTCGTCACCGCACGCCAGTACGGTAATGCGCCTTTCCTTTCGCCCCGCTCAGACAAATGCATGTAGTACATTGCAACACAACGCAGCATTTCCGCGTACATTGCAACGAATCACTTGGAGTTTGAAAGTGATATCAGAAGAAACTACTCAACCTCGGCTGTCTTTAACTAGCAGGACGCTAGTGGGCTAGTCGCTAAAATATATATCGTTTTATATATAATTGTACCAACACAGATATTAGGCAGTACACACATTGTCCTGCAATACATACAGTGAATGCACAGCTACATTCGCCATATATTTCTATCGCTGCTGCGGTCTACAGTGAAATGCAATATTATTATTATTATTATTATTGTAAAGATTATCATTACAATCGCAGCCTGGAGAGGCAATGTTACAAGTGTACGAGGGTTGTGTGCAAAGAGCACAGCCTCTCAATTTGCACAACGTGCACAAAATAATAATTGTAATGATCTTTACAATAATAATAATATTGCATTTCACTGTAGACCGCAGCAGCGATAGAAATATATGGCGAATGTAGCTGTGCATTCACTGTACATGTATTGCAGTACAATGTGTGTACTGCCTAATATCTGTGTTGGTACAATTATATATAAAACGATATATATTTGAGCGACTAGCCCACTAGCGTGAAGGGGCTCCTTTCCTCAGAGCAGCCCGCTTGTATCACCACGCTCGGCGCTGCTGCGATGGTGCAGGAGGTTGCCTCGCTAGTGGGCTAGTCGCTCAAATATATATATCGTTTTATATATAATTGTACCAACACAGATATTAGGCAGTACACACATTGTCCTGCAATACATGTACAGTGAATGCACAGCTACATTCGCCATATATTTCTATCGCTGCTGCTGCGGATCAAGGAACGCATTAACTTCAAAACACTACTCCTCACCTTCAAAGCCATCCATAGCCTGGCCTCACCCTGGTCTTAAACTTTTTACACCAAGAGAACGGTGGGGAGAGAATATATACATATGATGGGGAGAGAATATATACATACAGTGGGGAGGAGACTGTACATTAGGAGGGGGTGGTTGGGAGAGAAATATACATATAATAGACAGTCTCCTCCCCACCGTATGTATATATTCTCTCCCCACCATATGTATATTTCTCTCCCACCCCCTCCTAATGTACAGTCTCCTCCCCACCGTATGTATATATTCTCTCCCCACCATATGTATATATTCTCTCCCCACCATATGTATATTTCTCTCCCACCCCCTCCTAATGTACAGTCTTCTCCCCACCGTATGTATATATTCTCTCCCCACCATATGTATTTTCTCTCTCACCCACCCACCCCCTCCTAATGTACAGTCTCCTCCCCACCGTATGTATATATTCTCTCCCCACCATATGTATATATTCTCTCCCCACCATATGTATATTTCTCTCCCACCCCCTCGTAATGTACAGTCTCCTCCCTACCGTATGTATATATTCTCTCCCACCCCCTCCTAATGTACAGTCTCCTCCCCACCGTATGTATATATTCTCTCCCCACCATATGTATATTTCTCTCCCCACCATATGTATATTTCTCTCCCACCCCCTCCTAATATACAGTCTCCTCCCCACCGTATGTATATATTCTCTCCCCACCGTATGTATATTTCTCTCCCACCCCCTCCTAATATACAGTCTCCTCCCCACCGTATGTATATATTCTCTCCCCACCGTATGTATATTTCTCTCCCACCCACCCCCTCCTAATGTACAGTCTCCTCCCCACCGTATGTATATATTTTCTCCCCACCATATGTATATTTCTCTCCCACCCCCTCCTAATATACAGTCTCCTCCCCACCGTATTTATATATTCTCTCCCCACCGTATGTATATTTCTCTCCCACCCACCCCCTCCTAATGTACAGTCTCCTCCCCACCGTATGTATATATTCTCTCCCCACCGTATGTATATTTCTCTCCCACCCACCCCCTCCTAATGTACAGTCTCCTCCCCACCGTATGTATATTCTCCCCCCAACGTATGTATATATACCGCCATCTTTCTCCCGGGTTGGTGTGATCACATGACTGACAAAGCCGTGCAGTGATAGGCCAGAAGTCAATTCGATTGCATCCAGGCGCGATTGCTTATCCTGTCTGGGTAGCCCGGATGATGGTTTTTTACATCGAATTTTATACACCGCAATTATGCATCGAATTTTTTTACATTGAATTTTATTATACATTCGAATTTTTTTACATTGAATTTTTATTTCACATAGGTAAATTCGTAGCAAAAAAATTCAGATACATGATTTTCAAAGTAATTATTTTCAATGCTATAAATTCGGTGTCTGAAAAAATTCAGATACATTTTTCAAAGTAATTATTTTCAATGCTATAAATTCGGTGTCTGAAAAAATTCAGATACATGTTTTCAAAGTAATTATTTTCAATGCTATAAATTCGGTGTCTGAAAAAATTCAGATACATGTTTTCAAAGTAATTATTTTCAATGCTATAAATTCGGTGTCTGATAAAATTCAAAAATCAGATACATGTTTTCAAAGTAATTATTTTCAATGCTTTAAATTTGGTGTCTGAAAAAATTCAGATACATGTTTTCAAAGTAATTATTTTCAATGCTATAAATTCAATTCAGATACATGTTTTCAAAGTAATTATTTTCAATGCTATAAATTCGGTGTCTGATCAAATTCAAATACTTCTGTCACTCATTTGCTTCCATACTGGCTCTTGTTGTATTTTGTTATCTTGCTTTCCTTCTCTCTCTCTTCTCTCTCTCTTCTCTCTCTCTATCTCATCCTCTTCTCTTCTGTCGTTGAATTTGTGGTTCGTTCTTTTTATTTGCCTTTTTCACTTTTCGTGTAGGGCAGTGAGTGGAAGTCCCGTCCCCTCCACGTCGGGGACCAGCACGCCTCGCCGGGGCCGGCGACAGCTCCCCCAGACCCCCGCCACGCTACGCCCCCACGTCACCTATTCCCCCGTGGTCCGTAAGGCTATGCCCACGCCTCCCGGGGTGCCCCAGGGGCGCCTCCCGGCCCGGCCCCCTGGCGCTTTTCTCCGGAGCCCCCCCCAGGGGCCTCCCCCTGCCGGCCCCCCGCCACCCCACCATGGCTCACCTCGTCAGGGTCGCCACCCGCCACCTCGCTGGGGTGACGCGGGAGGAGGGGGGTCTCCATGGAGGGCGACGGTTGCTTCTACAACCAGGACTACGAGCCACGCCACGAGCCGCCCGCCTATGAGCAGAGCCCCGCATAACATTGGGGTCTTGTGCTTGGCACTCCGAGCATGGCACTAACACTGTCACGGTTAGGAGTTTGATTCCTGCTGGGGCCACCCGTTGTGAATGATGTATACAGTCATTACAAAGCACTTTATGTCCTAGTAATAGAGCTGTGCTATAGAGATGCTGTCATTCATTCATAACTAAACCAAAAGACATTTATAAACAACGTCTTACTAAATGCAGGCTTTCATTTACAACTGAACGGCCATATCACTCGTTTTTGTATTAATTCTCCTAAAAAAATTTGCTAAGCTAGACTAACATGAAAGTTTAAGTGAAAGTACACACTTGAGTAAAAGTCAAAGTTTCTACTTTTAAATGTACTTAAGTAGTAAACTGAACTTTTTTTCTGACTGTCTATATTCTTCTGATAGCAGGTGTTTAATCAAAGATCCCCTGTGGGAGAAGCTGTTGCAGGGGAACAATGGGTTAATTTCATTGGAGGCTTTGTCGTTGGGTTCAGAGAGGAGGATGTGATATTTTTTTGTTAATAAATGTTTAAATATCTATTCAAGTTGTCATTTTTAACTGGAAAAAGTAGCATGTATGGGGGTAATTGTTACTTTACTTGATATTTGAGCTTCACTGCAGAATGGTGTATTTAAGCATTACATCACACGCAGGAGTGGTTTGTGACCAATAAACCATGCCTAGGGGTGGTTGTTAGGCCCGAGGCGCAGCCGAGGGTCGTTAGACCCCCCTAGGCATGGTTTATTGGTCACAAATCACGACTGCACGTGGTGTAAAGCTTTTATACAACTGCCAGATTCATCCAACCTTATTTCTATACAATAAACACACATTAATCGAAGATTTATTGAAAAAACCATCCGCCAGAAAAAGTAGTTCCCACAACTCCATGTGGAAGCAGCTTGAAGTGCATCCAACCAAACTAACACATCCAACTGTGTATTATTGGAATGATTGAGAGAAGTTGCCTCATGTGGAAGCAGCTTGAAGTGCATCCAACCAACTAACACATCCAACTGTGTATTATTGGAATGATTGATTGAAAATTTATTAAAACGTTTTCTTTGCCCTATAGGAAAAAAACGTTTTCTTCGCCCTATTTTTTTATTTATTTCTTTTAGCCTAAACTTAACCAGTTGGAAACCAGGGGTACAGTAATAAAATTAGCAATCAATCAATCAATCAATTCAATAGACCATGCTCACTTAAAACAGCGCTGCTTCTCTCTCAGTCTGACTCCCCCGCTGTTGCAGACAGGAGTGTGTGTGTGTGTGTGTGCGTGTGTGTGTGTGTGTGTGTGTCACAGTGTGTGTGTGCGTGTGTGTATGTGTGTGTGTGTGTGTGTGTGTGTGTGTGTGTGTGTGTATGTGTGTGTGTGTGTTTGTGGGTACGCCAGCGTCGGACAGTGTGAGAGAGAACGCTGCAAGAAAGTAGGAAGGAAGAAATTTAAATCAATCAATTAATCTATCAATCAATCCGCCAGCGTCGGACAGTGTGAGAGAGAACGCTGCAGTCGGAAAGTAGGAAGGAAGAAATTTAAATCAATCAATTAATCTATCAATCAATCCGCGATTTTTCTTTTGTTCTAGATTGAGTCAAGACCCATCAATTACATCATCCAACATTGTTTAAAATACTAACACGTTCCCCTTGACAGAATCGCTTTATATTTAGTCGTTATGACGCTATCAACATATCCATTTGTTAAAGATTATTGTCCGCCATCTTGTTTTTTCCGACGGAGTGATCCGGCGGAGTGATGTGATTCGGTGGTGGGCGGGTCCTGGGACCAGGAGCGTGGATTATGAAGGATACATACGTGTAAATGGACTGTTTCAGCCAATCAGAATAGAGAAATTTGCATGCCGTTGTATAAATTGTGTACAATGTGCACATACACTGAGAATATATTTCAGTGAGGTAGGAGACAGCATGTAAACTTCTGAATTGTTCAATGCGGGACATGCCAATACTCCATTGGTAAAGGGAAGGGTCCTTAAATATGTGGCATTGTATTACTAATCAACCATTTCCTACTGTATTTCCGGTAATGTATGGTCATAGGCAGATAGTGGAGTAGCTCTGGCAGAATACTGGGTACACAGTAAATTCCGCAAAGTAAATTTGACTCAAACTGAGTACATTTCACTCAAACTGAGTAAAATTTCTTTACTCAGTTTGAGTCAAATGTACTCTGCGGAATTTACTGTGTAGTACCATTGCATTGGCAGTGTCGGCTAGGCTTCGGGCAACCAAACCTGGCCCAGTGTGTGTGGGTCGCATCTGGGCTGCTTTAGGCAACCCGACGTTCACCGCTTCCGGCAACCCCGGACATGGCCCAGTGTACTCGGGCCGGAATCGGCCAGTCAGTCATTGCCGCCTACTCGGCCGATCCGGACGTTCACCGCTTCCGGCAACCCCGGACCTGGCCCAGTGTACTCGGGCCGGAATCGGCCAGTCAGTCATTGCCGCCTACTTGGCCGACTCTGGCAGCCGGACTTGGGCCGACTAATTTCTTCCGGCCTGCCGGATACAGGCCATTAATGGGCCGGAACTTTTTGGCCACCTGGGACAGCTCAAGATCTATATGGGAATGTTCAAAGTTTAAAGGTTTGTTTTGACAACGTTTATCAACGTGGTCTATAATGAACAAAGTTTAGACCCGACTGTTGAGTAGTAGATGAATAAGGAGAACAATGTCTTCACCAACTGGAATTAGTGATGATTATTGATATAAGAACTTTCATATCAAAGTGTGTGTGTGTGTGTGTGTGTGTGTGTGTGTGTGTGTGTGTGTGTGTGTGTGTGTGTGTGTGTGTGTGTGTGTGTGTGTGTGTGTGTGTGTGCGTGCGTGCGTGTGTGTGTGGTGAGCTGAAACGTGATGTGTTTTCAAAATAGATTATAGACTATTGTTTGAGCCCAGAGCAGCCAAAGGTGTCAGTTTGACAGTGAGTGTGTTCTATTCTTGGCTCTACAGTGTAATTAATGCAGCCCTTCAAGATCACGACTGCACAATTTCTCCACAAAATGTTCACCAGGAGGACAGTCAACGCAACGTGCCTTTTGATATCACGAGGACTTGAAGTGTTTTAAATTGTTTTGTTTTTAATTGATCGTAGGTGAAAAAAATATTCTAAATATTGTGATTCGTGATACACGATGGGGGGGGGCTCGAGTCGTGAATGAAGCAAACGTGACTAGATGGCAGCGATACCAAACGATGGGGGGGGGGGTTCATTGAAGAAAAATTTATCTTTATATCGCCCTTCACGCTGAGCAAGACTCAGTGTTTAAAATGAGAGTCAATTGCCACTCACTCTCGTACAAGATATAAAGCGCACAATTAACAAGAGTCGTGTCAAATGCGAATGTTTGTAGCATAATAATAATGTTGTATACGAGGCTATAGACTATAGTGGCGGGAATAAAAGTAAATTCAATTTAGAGATGTGTTTTTTCTAACGAGGCGCTCTATCTGCAGGTGTAGCTCTGCTCGGAGGAATATTTCAGACTACTAGATATTTGTTTACAA
This sequence comes from Notolepis coatsorum, assembly GCF_963971535.1. Classification (NCBI taxonomy): domain Eukaryota; kingdom Metazoa; phylum Chordata; class Actinopteri; order Aulopiformes; family Paralepididae; genus Notolepis; species Notolepis coatsorum. The sequence goes on along the minus strand of NC_140174.1, from coordinate 52,238,168 downwards.
CAACAGGCTGCCGTCTCCTATAAGTAGATCCTGGCTCTGCAACATCCTGACACAACAAAGCACGGAAACAGCTAGTAGCTACCTGTCTGTGTCATGATAGACATGGGGGGCTGCTATTTGGAGGAGGCGAGGGGGGAATGAACGGAGAAGAGAATGTTAAACCCGTATTTGATGAAAACAAAAACGACTTACGCGTTACCGATGTATATGCGGGGGAAAACCTCGTTGAAATGCTGTGTTGGTAAATTGTAGAATCCGCTGCCGTCTGACAGAAGCTCGTTGAGTTGCTGCACGGAGACCTCGCTGTCTGGCGCGGCGGGGACACCAGCAGCCGGTGGCGGGGCTCGTTGCTGCTGCTGCTGCTTCGCAGGACTCTGGTACTTCTTCATGGTTCCAACTAGCTGCCCTTCTCTCTCTAACCTCCGAACAAACAAGTGTCAGGTTACTGCCAGAGTCTTGTCAATGTCTGATTTTGCAGCATTTTATTATACTCACTTGAGTCGCCGCCTGTTGTTGTTATCTATGCACGGTGTGTGTCTGAAACGCACGCCCTCGCTGGCTCGCAGACACACCCCGACTCGCCCACCGCCGGTCAGACTCCCCCGATAGAGGAACAACCCGGAGACCGATACACAAGGCGGAGAGGACGCAGAGACACCAGAGAGACCGCTGCTCAACCTGCTGTAGTGTTTGCACTTCGATTGACATTCCTGTTTGCACACAACATTGCTGAGAGAGGAACACAGACACGGTATTTAGCCGTCCATAACCATAATAATGGCTAGTGAAAAATGTAGGCTGTAGTAGTGTTGTTAGTACACCATGGTCATCAATCATAACTGGCCCTGGAGCCTCTACCAGCTATAGGACAGTCTGTTTCAATCACGGAATATAGCCTATGATGAATAAGCCTGACAGGCAAAACAAAATGATCCAGGGTCTATTTTAAGCAACAATTACAAAACAAAAAAGTCACCCTAATTGAATTTTCATGTAGCCTAGGCCTACAAATCAACATGACAGACAAAAAAAACTCACCCTCGTCTAGGCTCTAAATGAAAACGACAAAGAAACATGCACGTGATTAAGAAATGTCAATAAGGTTTTTGCAAGACTTCTACAATAGCAAATCCACATAGATAAATAGATACTTTATTCATCCCCTTTGGGAAATGCAGGTAGCTCAGTGCAGTTGACAGACAAAAAGCGCTGAAGTTGAAAAGTTCCAATGAATAAGTAAATAAATACATTATAATACTAAAGACAGAGTAGACTATAGTGCATTCGTCTGTCCATCAATTTTGAAAACATCATGTTTCAGCTCATCACAGACACCTTGATATCAAGATTCTTACATCATTATCATCACTAATACTAAGACATTGTTCTCCTTATTCATCTACTCAACAAACAGCTGGGTCTAAACGTGGTTCATTATAGGCCATGTTGATAAACTTTGTCAAAACAAACCTTTGAACATTCCCATTATATTGAATATTGAACATTCTTGACCTGTGTGACATCATTAACTCTTAATCATTCCCTGATTGCAATATCCTATATATTGCGAATGAAGCAAACGTGACTAGATGGCAGCGATACCAAATGATAGAAAAATGGGTCTTTATATCGCCCTTCACGCTGAGCATGCGTGTTTAAAGGAGAGTCAATTGCCGCTCACTCTCGTCCAAGAAATAATATAAAAAGCGCACAATTAACGAAGAATCGTGTCAAATGTGAATGTTTGTTGCATAATAATGTTGTCATGTCTGAACCCGGGGAAACGTTTATAAATAACAAAATAATAACAATTGCTTACTTATCTCACAGAAATAACTTGACAAGTGTGTGTGTGACATTAAGAGGTCAAGGCCCTCTTAGTTATGCCATATCCAGCTAGAATACAACTGACCGTACAGGTCCCTCTAAGAGTGGATGTCAGATAAGGTTTTCAGGACTAACAGGTAACAGGTGTAGTGTTTTTTGTTTAAAGAGTATGGTCTCTCTTTTCACCCAAGCATTTTATCGAGACAGTTGTAAGACTGAGAGGGGGAGACACATAAGAGAAGGTTCTGGTGGGATTGGATCCTAGGCCAACAGGGGTAGTTGTGGTCCCAGAGGCACGGGCCCGGCCCCTAACCACTTCACCATCTCTGCTGGGGCACAGACCTAACAGGTGTGTCCATGAACATTGTACTGGTTCCTTGAAAGGTGCAGCTCACTCTGTTCACCACCAGAGGTCACTAAAAGCCATGTATTTGTTAAAGGAACACTCCAACATTTTGGGAAATTAGCTTATTTGCCATCTACCCTGGAGTTAGACAAGAAGATACATACCTTTTTCTTCTCTGTGCATGCAGTAGGAGTAGGAAGATGGGAAGATGTGTGTTTATCCTTATCTTTATTACTGTAATTTAGTATGGGCAAGCACTTTCCCAACTAGTCTCCACAAAATATTAGTCCTCCAGAAACGCTTTGTTAGGATCGCATCTCGATCTGAGTCTCGTGCCTCATCTGGCCCTCTATTTCAGAAACTTCAGATTCTAAATATCTATAATATAAATATTTTTCAATTTTCATGTGTTTTTATTTAAAAGATTCATTATAATGAAGGGAACATTCCTGCAATTTAAGACCTACTATTTGTCCCACTCATACTCTACTCGTCAATCTTTACATCTTCATCTTCAATTTCTTACATGCAGAGGTACATTATCTACATTACATCTATTAAATATAGAGTTGTGAAATTATGGAATGATTTTCTCCATCTGGCAAAAAAAAATTCAAAAACGTACAAAAAAGTAACTTGTGTATTGTAATCAGTGTATTGTATTTTAACTTGTACACTCATGTACTTACTTACACACTCTCACACACACTCATACTTACTTACTTACTTACTTACTCTCACACACTCCGACAAGGTCCTTACATTGATCTTGTTTTCCAACTTGCTATATGTAATATAATTATGTTTATTATTATTAGTATTAGTATTATTATTATCTTTACTAGTACTAAACACTGCAGCACCCAAGTTTCAGCACTGTTTAATGCAAATTATTACTCAGTTGTAAGAGTTGTACCCTTCCTACTGACTTGTTATACAGAACTTGTAAGTCGCTTTGGATAAAAGTGTCAAATGACAAAATGTAAAATGTAATGTATTATAGGTGGAGGTTTCTTATAAGCCTTCTGGGCTTTTCTGCCTCTTCCTGCACTGTAGGCCTATATCTTTTGTACTTTACAGTTGTCGTTATTGGGGAGTCATTCCCGAATGGATTTATGACAAAAGATTTCCTCTTAGGCAGATTTCTGCCCATTTAAGACATATTAGCGCTAGTAGCGCGATTCCCCAAATGTTCCTGAGATCGGATTTGACTGTGGCTGAGAGCATAATTTAAGAGTGCTGAGGAGCACACTTATGATTGATTGACTAATTTAACATTTTATTAACTTGAGAGACTGTGTTCTCATAGTGATTCCTTCATGTCAACGCTACAGGCCTCGCTGGAATTTATTACTTAATCATAATTAAAATAAATATGACAATATTTGTACGATAAGAAATTACGCATTTGATGTCGGAAAAATAAATAATATGGATTCATCTGATCACAGGGCAGCTGGATTAACCATATCTGAACCAGCTATTTTGGACAAATGTATAATTACTTTAATTACTCAGATATTCAAACACAATTATGCAATTATTGTGAAATGATTGAAAATAATAATAATTTAATGCCTTCTGTGGAATTTGTATTTCTTATTTGTTACATATCTGTTTTAATGATTAATTATACATTTGAAAGAATGCAGGTCAACATGCAATATATTGGTATACAATGGGACAGACCTTTGTTTGATATAGCTATAAACCTGCATTCCTTCGAATATATCATTAATCAATTAAACTTATATTGAAATACACTATATAGCCTAATACACCAACACTGAAATGACAGTGGATAAATAAGAACTAAAGCTAATCGCGTGGAAATAGACTGCATTAATATTCCATAAGTCTTGTGTGCGCCAGTCAGAGTCGGCGCCAGAACCAATTTAACGGGGGGGCATATGGTAATTTCGGGGGGGCATACATCCCCTAAATAAAATATAGGCTTCAGAAAACGAATTTCCCGCAAACCAACACACATTTCAAAACATGAGTGCGCATAATAGATAAGACAGTCTCTCTCTCTTTCTTTCTCTCTCTCATGTCACAAACACACTCGCGTCTCGCGCACACACACACAAATTAAACAGTATGAAATAGCCCGAGGCTGGGCGTAAATTCGTTAACAAGTGAAAGTATTATTAATAATAACAAGGGGCAAGGCGGCTTAAATTAAACAGTATGAAATAGCCCGAGGCTGAGCTTAAATTCATTAACAAGTGAAAGTATTATTAATAATAACAAGGGCCAAGGGGCTTAAATTAAACAGTATGAGTCGTATGACTTACCCATTAGAAGAGTTGGAGGTGGCGAGTCGTGGCACTGAATCTCCTCAGGACGGTGTCCCACTTTCGCGTGAGGTCTTTCTCAAATGCCAGCTAAACCAATGGACCTATCTCAAACCCTGCCCTCTTTTCTTGATCCTCCAATCACAACTGTCGCTTAAGTTTGTCCGAGGTAAAAACTTTGTTTGTCCGAGGTAAGCGACAGTTGTGATTGAAGGATCAAGAAAAGCGTTGAGAACGAGTTCTCGCACATTGCAGTGGACGCGCCGAAGGTTAATGCGTGCTTGAACGCAGTCAATACACTGGCATTGCCACAAGAGATTTGTGTTAGTGTGACAAAATGTACTTTGTGGTCCAGATCCCCTCCTCGATTGGCTGTGATTCCTTTTCCGTCTTGAAAAACCTTTTTGCAACTTCAAACTCTGCCTCAATTATAGGCGATCCATTATATTATCCATTATTATTATTATTATTATTATTATTATTATTATTATTATTATTATTATTATTATTATTATTATTATTATTATTATTATTATTATTATTATTATTATTATGATTATAGACCACGTTAGCTTCTGCTGTAACAGATGCAGCTGCAGCACCGGGCGCTTCTTGGCAGACTTCGTCTTCATGGCCTTACCGAAAGCTCTTCAACGTTAGATGTTGGAGGACCGTCACCAGGAGGAGGCATTGGAGGAGGCCGTGAAGAAGCCTTAAGTGCCCCCCATGCCCCACCATGCAACCATTTTCGTATATTCATTTTATGTCCGTCTCCAAGTGTTATATTTTACCCACTGACTCTATTGTACTTTTCGCGCTCACTCAAGTCATGCAGTCACGCTCTGACTACCCTATACCCATCAACTCAACGTGACCAATTACGCAATAACAAATTCAAACACACACACCAATCAGCGTGCGATCAAACATACACTTCTTTTAAGACTTTTTTTTGTTTAATTTAGTTTAATAATAGGCTAAATAGCCTATTTATAAAGGAAAACATCTGACTTTTACTATAATAAAAAAAATTAAATGTTTAATTATTTAATTTTTCTATAATAATTGCCATGACGTTTGGAGGGGCACAGTGCGCCATCTGGGGGGGGCATGGCCCGCGAATGCCCCCCCATGGCGCCAACACTGGCGCTAGTATATAGCCTACGTGTCTAATGAATGAACAGTATATAGGCTTATATTATTCTAATTACTTGTTTCATTAGGATTTAGTAGATACTATATGCTCTGCCCTACCTACGTACAGTAAGTACAGTATACACATAAGGCCGCCAGAGTCGGGCGTACCAGCGGACTGCATGGTGGACTGTATGAATGAATGAATGATCTTTATTGTCATTGTTACAGTTGTTACAACGAAATAAAAAAATGCAGCCCTAGGTGCTAGCCGTCACACAGTCCTGGATCTTAAAAATATAAAAACACAGTCCTAAACACAGTATTAAATATAAAAACAAGAGTAAGAGTAAGACATAAATAACATTAGCATAAACAGGGGGGTGTAAAATATAATTGCACTATCCCTTAATGTTGTGTGTGTGCGTGGGGGGGGGGGGGGTGCAATGGAGACTTGTTTTAGATTTTAGCTGAGTTTAGTGCACATATGGCCCTAGGATAAAAACTAAACTTCAGTCTGTTAGTCCGGGTGGGCATGACGCTAAAACGCCTGCCCGAGCTCAGCCGTACGAGGTGTTTGTTGCCCAGGTGATGTGGGTCTTTCAGTATTTTTACTGCTTCCTTGTAACTCCCTAAGGATTTCCAAGGATTTTGACAAAAATGAGCCTTGGATCAAAGCCATATAACTTTAACTGTTTACTATTTAAAAAAAAAAAAAATCCCCATGATTAACAGTAATAGCCTAATCTCAATATATTTCTAACAGATTACATATATTTCGGAATAGTAACCACTTAAATCTGTGTTTGTTTGATACCACGTCCGTTTTTATCGAAAAAAACTGATAAATAGCCATATTTATCATATTTCTACACATTTCCGATCCCACATTACACGGTATGTAATCTCGACGAAATACCTCTGAATAAGAATCAGAAAGAAAAAAAAATAAACGTTGACTAATTCGGCCAGAAATAGCAGAGACGCTAAACGTTAGTAGGCGCTTATAAATACCAGAAAGTCCTGCGGGCGGTCTCAAGTAAATCCCCCGGTAGAATCTTGAACACTGGTCGCTGGTGGGCAGACGACCAGAGGTCCTCCGTGAAATGCACTTCCTCGTTGGAGCGAGGCGGCCCTGGGGGGCTCGTGTTTCAGCGTGTGACACGCTATAGACCACGGGGGTCCGTTTCGCGTCCGGTTCTCCTGGTGCACTACAGTATGTTGAAAATCCGCTCGCTCCCCCCCCCCACCCCCCGAATGCCTGTATCCCACCATTCAGTCACTTTGGCCCGCTTGAGCACCTCCCACGGTCCCCTGAGTTGTGGCAAAGTGAGCTGTAGAGCAATTACGCCACCGTGTGTTTTACATCGGTAACAGCACATCCTAACGTTAGACGGGGTCCTTAGGTTGTGGAATATGCAATGCATTTGGTAATTATATCGAGAATTTAACGAATGAGAGCAGATTAAAAATGCCGTTTAACATGGGAGCGGATGGAGTAGAAAACATGACCAGGACCCCCGTTGGTTCTAACCACTATAACTATTTTTTTAGAGTGTTTCAAATTATAAGCCTTTGACACAATGAACATATATGTAAAATGAAGATATTTGCCCAATTTCATGAAATAATAATAAACACCGCTGTGCTCACACACACACACACACACGAAAGTAGTTTTCATGACCAGGGAGGCACAAGGGTTTTTAACAGCGGGAGTTGTATAGTCCTTCCAGTGAGGGGAGAGGGCAGCCGATAATCTTTTGGGCCGAGTTGACGACCCTCTGGAGCGCCTTCCTCTCTACGTCTACGGGGCGGGCAGTGCAGTATATTTGCTGCTCTCCTAATAAAACAAGTCATGATTAGAATAATATAAGCCTATACTGCGTTCATTCATTACGTGCGTAGGCTATACAGTACTGCACGCGCGTGTTTGTGTGTGTCGCGCGCGCACCACAAGCTCTATTATATGATGACAATACAATTAACACTTTAATCGCCGAAAACGCGATTTTCGATTTTCCCAGTCTGAACTTCACCGCAGAGCTTTTGGCAGCGAGTTTGGACCGGAAACTGCAGTTCCTCTCAAATTACACTAGGTGGCAGTGTCCCCCTATTTTCTAACACTATCACAAGAGAATGAATATTGCACCCCACAATGAAGCTGGCATTTGATTGGCCAGCATACCTGAGGTATAAAAGTTTGCGGCATCCCAGAATCGACGAGGTTTTGTAGGGGAGAGAGAGAGAGAGAGATAGATAGAGCGATAGAGAGAGAGAGATTGAGAGAGAGATATTTGTATTGTGATCAGCCTATAGTCTATATTTATAGTTTTATACAGTATAGTGGTAGTATCAGAATAATTGTAAGGTTTCAGCTGTGCTTTAGAAGTACTTAGTCGTGCTAACTAGTAGTACTTTTGTGAGGGATTAGTGTGCAGTTTAGTTAGTATATTGTAGTAGTAGTAATAGTAGTTTGATCAGTTAGTAGTTCCATTTAGATCAGTATGAGGAGACGTAGTGTAGGTAAGCGAGGCGACAGACCGACAGCGGATCGGGCGCCCTCCATCTCACACTTCAAACAGGCCTACAAACAACATCTGATGCTAGAAAACCTCTACTGTGTATAGCATTTAGCACAGTCCCAATAGCATTGATTACTACAGCACACACACACACACACAACACACACAACACACAAGGCCTATAACATCAAAGCCATGAACACTCCCCCAACCCATTTGAACTTCACAGCACATGGCGAGGCCTCTATACTATCCAATAATGTAGCTTAGCCTCTATGTATCGATTTGAACATGCAGGAATAAAATAATGGAAATAACATCCAAATCAAATAAGCAGATCACTGAATCAATGCCTGCATATCACACACACACACGGCCTATAAGATCAAAGCAGTGAACACTCCCCCAACCCCTTTGAACTTCACAGCACATGGCGAGGCTTCTATACTATCCAATAATGTAGCTTAGCCTCTATGTATCGATTTGAACATGCAGGAATATAATAATGGAAATAACATCCAAATCAAATAAGCAGATCACTGCATCAATACCTGCATATCACACACACACACACACATGTACATGCTTTGATGTACAATGGCCACTGATTTATTTTGTGTTCATTACAGGATCCGACACCGAGTCCGGCGGTGGTACACCAACATACTTGGGTATGTACTAACTACATTCATGTATGTAAATGTATTACTATTGTGTTTTATGAGACTTACTTACTGAATGAATTTAATCCAATTCAGATTCTGGCGCAGACTCCGCAGAGAGTGACACAGAGACTGGCAACGACATAGCATCACATTCTACTCCTGCAGGTAATTGTACATAAAATATAACACATAATGCTATATATATATATATATATATATATCATGTAAATAAAATGACAATACGTTGCCCTAGTGTAATGTATTACATCATGTGATTCTAGAACTGGATGCTAGTCGGGACATGCCGGAACCCGTTGCAGGGCGGAAACGCACATCTAAGCGCGGTAAGTTGGCCTCACTCTGCACACCACTTCCAGCTCTGACCTCTGACCCCCACACCACGTCCAGCTCTGACATCTGAACCCCACACACACTCACTCATTCACTCACACACAGTTTGTAACTACGTGGCATATGAATGTTTGTCTACAGTAGGGGTGTTATAGTATATTTGTATAATTGACAGGTCGTGGAGTGAAGAGCAGGTCTGCGATCCGTCAGGAAGAGGAGAATGCCTGGTCTCGTGAGGGCTGGGTGCCTCACAGGATCCCCTTCACAGCCCAACCGGGGTTGCTCCAGGACGCCGCGGCACTGAAATCGTACCGGCCTGCAAAATGGCTAGATCTGTTCCTGACGGATGCTTTGCTCAATGCCATTGTTGCCCAGACCAACCTCTACGCTGATCAGTGCATTGCCCGGCTGGACCCCACGCTAACCAGTAGCAGGGCACTGCATTGGACGGCCCTCACATTGAAGGAGCTGAAGAAGTTCCTTGGACTCAATTTCCTGAGCAGTGTCCTTTGGAAGCCTCGCATGGACATGATGTGGACCACTGACGATATGATGTTCACACCATACTACTCAGACACCATGCCACGCAACCGGTATGAGTTGATCTGGCGATTCCTCCACTTTGCGGACAATACATCCCTGGATGTTAGAGACAAATTGTGTAAGGTAAGCCCTGTAGTCGACCATGTCAACGCGAGGTGCAAGGAACTGTACCAACCCGAACGTGAGCTCGCCATTGACGAGGGGATGATGGCATGGCGAGGCCGCCTGACCTTCCGGGTCTACAACCCCAACAAGCCAACCCGGTATGGCATCAAGTCGTACTTCCAGTGCGAATCACGCACAGGATATTGCTTTGCATTCAAGCCATATTGCCGGGATGGCGCGAACCTGGGGGACACGGTCGTCGGTCTGCTTGGACGTTTGTCTGGGGCCGGTTATACGCTGTACATGGATAATTTTTACAACAGTGTACACATGTCCGCCAGGCTCCGACAGTTGAGGACCGACGTCTGTGGTACCCTCAGGAAGCACCGGGGGGAGCCAGCCATCATCAAGAACCTGACCAAAGCTGACATCCGTGTGGGGGAGCGCATTGCGGTCAACAATAAGCAGGTCCTGATCGTGGCATAGCGCGATAAGAGGATCGTGAAGACCATCAGCAGCTACCACGAGGACACCATGGAAATGGCGAAAGTGTGGCAGAAGCAGAAGAAGGACAAAGCGCTGAGGGTGGAGATGCTCAAGCCGTCATCCATCATGTCGTACAATAAATTCATGAACGGCGTCGACCAGCTGGATCAAAACATCTCATACTATCCGGCTGCACGTAAGACTGGAAAGTGGACCAAAAAGTTTGTGATGTATCTGATCCAAATATGTATGTTCAACGCTTTTGTCTTGTACAAAACCAGGCACCCACAAGGCTATTATTACAACCTCTTCCGGTTCACCAGGGCTGTGGCGCGGACCTACACAGGGGGTCAGGAGAAGAAGATTCCTGGGGTGACAGCGGAGATGGAGGCGGAGGCAGGGGGTGAGGAGGAGGCAGGGGGTGGGGGTGAGGAGGAGGCAGGGGCTGAGCAGGTGGGGCGTGACGGGCAGCGCGACCCTAGGGCCCCACCGGGGGACCCGCAGAGCAGATTAGTGGGTGGCTTTGTGAAGCATGTAATGGTTGCATACAAAGCCACCCCCAAGCAAAAGCTACCATGTAGGAAATGTCGGGTGTGCAGTAGGCGTGGCCTCAGGAGTGAGACCAGATATTTTTGCACATCGTGCAAAGTCCCCCTGCATCGTGACAAATGCTTCGCTCTGTACCACACAAAGAGGGATTTCTCTAAATAGTTTCTTTATTAGTTGTCATACAGAAGTACAGACTACTTCTAAATAATCCGGCACACAGAAGTACAGATTACTTCTAAATAATCCATCATTGTGTGATACAGACAGAACCATGTGTACATAGTATAGCTAGCTGAGAGTAGTATAGTGTAGTATAGTGTATTATAGTATAGTATAGTATAGTGTATCGGTAGTTGCACTGTTTTCTGTACAAGACAAATGCGTTGAACACATGTATTTGGGCCACGGTTGTCGATATTGCATAGGCATGTTTGGACCACTTGCAGATGAGACGTTATGTTAGCGATCTAGCTGTGTCGACTCCATTCATCATTTGCATTGTGTGTGTATATAGTTTATTTTTTTATTTATCTTTTTCCCCCCTCATTTTTACCGTTTGCACAGAACCAATGGTTGCTGACAGTCACCCAGTTTATAAAAGTATATACTGTAGGTAACATGCCACGCTTTTCTAATGCAGTCCATTGGCCTCTTATTTATATACTTTGGAAGCATGTATTGGATATTTTTTGGTCGACAGATCATCTGGCGCTTCATCCATTTATCAATGGACAATGCAGTCATTGATGCGAGAGACCAACTGTAAGGTATGCCCTGTAGTTGATCATGTGATGTGCCTGTACTGTGAATGTTACCAGCAAACTTCTAAATGCACTGAAACAATGGTTGGTTATCCTCCAGTTTTCACTTTTTATAAGGTATTGTCTTGGTAAATTACCATAATCCTATACTGTGAATGTTACCAGCAAACTTCTAAATGCACTGAAACAATGGTTGGTTATCCTCCAGTGTTCACTTTTTATAAGGTATTGTCTTGGTAAATTACCATAATCCTATACTGTGAATGTTACCAGCAAACTTCTAAATGCACTGAAACAATGGTTGGTTATCATCAGCCAGTGTTAACTTTTTATAAGGTATTGTCTTGGCAAATTACCATAATCCTATACTGTGAATGTTACCAGCAAACTTCTAAATGCACTGAAACAATGGTTGGTTATCATCAGCCAGTGTTCACTTTTTATAAGGTATTGTCTTGGCAAATTACCATAATCCTATACTGTGAATGTTACCAGCAAACTTCTAAATGCACTGAAACAATGGTTGGTTATCCTCCAGTGTTCACTTTTTATAAGGTATTGTCTTGGTAAATTACCATAATCCTATACTGTGAATGTTACCAGCAAACTTCTAAATGCACTGAAACAATGGTTGGTTATCATCAGCCAGTGTTCACTTTTTATAAGGTATTGTCTTGGCAAATTACCATAATCCTATACTGTGAATGTTACCAGCAAACTTCTAAATGCACTGAAACAATGGTTGGTTATCATCTAGTGTTCACTTTTTATAAGGTATTATCTTGGTAAATTACCATAATCCTATACTGTGAATGTTACCACCAAACTTCTAAATGCACTGAAACAATGGTTGGTTATCATCAGCCAGTGTTCACTTTTTATATAAGGTATTGTCTTGGTAAATTACCATAATTTTATACTGTGAATGTTACCAGCAAACTTCTAAATGCACTGAAACAATGGTTGGTTATCATCTAGTGTTCACTTTTTATAAGGTATTATCTTGGTAAATTACCATAATCCTATACTGTGAATGTTACCACCAAACTTCTAAATGCACTGAAACAATGGTTGGTTATCATCAGCCAGTGTTCACTTTTTATATAAGGTATTGTCTTGGTAAATTACCATAATTTTATACTGTGAATGTTACCAGCATGTGTCTAATGCACAGCAACAATGGTTGGTACTGATGACTTGTCACCCAGTTTATTGAACATATTTTGAAATAAAAATGTTCATTTCATCAAAGTTTCAAGTTTTCTGCATTGTAAAGTATTCTGTATTTTATAATAATGTTTTCTGGACCTACACCAGTAGTTATAACTTACTTGTTCATTAGCGCCAGGCATGGTGGTTGATAAGGTAGTAGTATTTCCAAGTGAAACTAATTGATATATTATCAATACAAGCTATTATTACTTTATGAATGTGTTTATCATGTATGGACGAATAAATTGGAAAACAGGTAGGTACAGAGCAACACAGTGTCTACAACACGGGAGCAGATTATGCACAGTACATGAATGAGAAACAGTCAAAATGTTTTTTTTTTAGTTTATTGCATGCACATGATCTATAATACCTGATCGATACAATATCTACTAACCTGATCAATACAATATATTCCCACCTGATCGATATAATAGTATTACTGCATTTCAAGTTTGTCAGTCAGTCAGTCGGACTGTCAATCAAACAATCAAACAATAAATCAATCAAACAAACCATCAAACATTCAATCAAACAATAAAACAATCTATCAAACAAACCATCAAACATTCAATCAATCAAACAAACATTCAATCAATCAAACAATAAAACATTCTATCAAACAAACCATCAAACATTCAAACAATAAAACAATCTATCAAACAAACCATCAAACAATCAATCAAACAAACATTCAATCAATCAAACAATCTATCAAACAAACCATCAAACATTCAATCAAACAATCAATCAAACAATAAAACAATCTATCAAACAAACCATGAAACATTCAATCAATCAAACAATAAAACAATCTATCAAACAAACCATCAAACATTCAATCAATCAAACAATAAAACAATCTATCAAACAAACCATCAAACATTCAATCAATCAAACATTCAATCAATCAAACAATAAAACAATATATCAAACAAACCAATAAAACAATCTATCAAACAAACCAATAAAACAATCTATCAAACAATAAAACAATCTATCAATCAAACAATAAAACAATCTATCAAACAAACCAATAAAACAATATACCAATCAAACAATCTATCAATCAAACAATAAAACAATCTATCAATCAAACAATAAAACAATCTATCAAACAAACCAATAAAACAATCTATCAATAAAACAATAAAACAATCTATCAACAATCTATCAATCAAACAATAAAACAATCTATCAAACAAACCAATAAAACAATCTATCAATCAAACCAATAAAACAATCTATCAATCAAACAATAAAACAATCTATCAATCAAACAATAAAACAATCTATCAATCAAACAATCTATCAAACAAACCAATAAAACAATCAAAAAATCTATCAATCAAACAATAAAACAATCTATCAATCAAACAATAAAACAATCTATCAATCAAACAACACAATCTATCAAACAAACAATAAAACAATCTATCAATCAAACAATAAAACAATCTATCAATCAAACAATCTATCAATCAAACAATAAAACAATCTATCAAACAAACCAATAAAACAATCTATCAATCAAACAATAAAACAATCTATCAATCAAACAATAAAACAATCAACCAATAAAACAATCTATCAATCAAACAATAAAACAATCTATCAATCAAACAATAAAACAATCTATCAAACAAACCAATAAAACAATCTGTCAATCAAACAATAAAACAATCGATCAATCAAACAATAAAACAATTTATCAATCAAACAATAAAACAATCTATCAAACAAACCAATAAAACAATCTATCAATCAAACCATCCATCCATCCATCCCAGTCTAAATTGCTCTATAACATGTTCAGTAACTATTATCACCCCCCCCCCCGCCCATCTTCTCGTCTGTTTCAAGCAGCAGCACCAGGGGGCGGCGCACCGTTCATAAAAAGGCTTGTAACTCCCTTTCTAAAGAATCCACCTGGATTTTTACCTGTGTTTACCTTTTTTTTACTTGTAATTGTGAACGAACGAAGACATGCGGAAACAAACGTTTTTTTTCATTGTGTACATCAACTCGTCGTCGTCAAATGAGCCAAACCATTTCCCCATAGTTATAATATAAAATATAGAAATAGCTCCGCTAAGATCATGAGATATGCTAAAATCGCCCAGGATTCCTGGCAATGCACATGCAATGTCATTTCCGGATTTCTGGCCGGCGACCAAAGTATTAATCTAATCTCATTTTGATCGGTTGCAAAGCGCTTCCTATCGGCAACCATTTTCACACGGCTGCATCGTCAATTGCATTCTAATGAGCTGGCCAGGTGTGTCTAACTATTGACTTTTTGCGATTTCACCTGCACACTTCCGTATTGGCTGCCTTATAAGGAGCTTCAGACGGGAACACGTGTTCATGTTTCAGAGCGGTGAAATTCCTCATTGCGGCACTTCAGCTGAGACAAGTTTGAGTCATTAAGACATGTTCCCAGCGTGTTGAGGACTCAGAGTGAACTTGTCATTGATTCTGTCTCAGTCGGTTCCAAGATAAGTCTTCCAAGAGAACTCTTTGGAAAATATTGGGCAATGAGACCCATTGTGTTGTTGTTTTTTTATCTTGTTTTTATACTGTGTGAAAACTAAACTAAACTATGTCCTGAGAGCAGGTTTGCTTTGCTCATGAACATTTATCATTTGGTGGCCTGTTGGCGCTACTGCTCATGTCTCGTCTTATTTACTCTGTCTTGTTAATCTCTGCTTTGTTCTCTTAAGTCTGTGGTGAGGTGTGCAGTGGGAGTGACGGAAGGGTTCAAGGTCGGGGTAGGATTACACCAAGGGTCGGCCCTCAGTCCTTTCTTATTTGCAGTAGTGATGGACAGGCTGACAGACGAGGTCAGGCAGGAGTCCCCGTGGACCATGATGTTCGCAGATGACATTGCGATCTGTAGTGAGAGCAGGGAGCAGGTGGAAGAGAACCTGGAGAAGTGGAGGCATGCACTGGAGAGAAGGGGGGTGAGGGTGAGCAGAAGCAAGACTGAGTATATGTGTGTGAATGGGAAGGAAGACGGAGGGGTGGTGATGATGCAAGGAGTAGAGGTACCAAAAGTGGATGAGTTTAAGTACTTGGGGTCAACAGTCCAAAGTAATGGGGACTGTGGTAGGGAGGTGAAGAAGAGAGTGCAGGCCGGGTGGTGCGGGTGGAGAAGGATGACAGGGGTGATCTGCGATAGAAGGGTACCAGCAAGAGTAAAGGGAAAGGTCTACAGCACGGTAGTGAGACCAGCTATGCTGTATGGTCTAGAAACAGTGGCGCTGACCAACAAGCAGGTGGCGGAGCTGGAGGTGGCAGAGATGAAGATGTTAAGGTTCTCTCTGGGAGTAACAAGGTTGGACAAAATCGAAAATGTCTACATCAGAGGAACGGCCCATGTTGAGCAGTTCGGGCAGAAAGTGAGAGAAGCAAGACTGAGATGGTTTGGACATGTGCGGAGGAGGGAGGTGGGATACATCGGGAGGAGGATGCTGGAGATGGAGCTGCCAGGAAAGAGGAGGAGGGGAAGGCCCAAGAGGAGGTTTATGGACACAGTGAAGGAGGACATGCAGGCAGTGGGAGTGACGGAGGATGACGCAGATGACAGAAACAGATGGAAACGGATTATCCGCCGTGGCGACCCCTGACGGGAAAAGCCGAAAGAAAAAGAATAAGTTCTCTCAAGTCTTGCTGCCTATTGTTATGTGTATGTAATGTTCCCTGCCCTATTAGTCCTGTCTGTTGTATTCATTCTGTCTATTGTAATATTGTTCCAGTCTAGTCTCATGTGTTCCTTGTGTGATAGGTAGGGGTGTAACGGTACACAGAAGCCACGTTTCGGTACGTACCTCGGTATTGGGGTCGCGGTTCGGTACGAGTTTGGTACAACAGAAAAATAAATTATGGCTATGTGTCTGTTACGTATTACTTTCACATGGTGGAGGGATACTTACTGTCTGTGGTGCATATTCACATTGTGTTTAATAATGGATTGGATTTATATAGCGCTCTTCTCTGACTGACTGTTGACTGACTGTTTAAGTGTGCTGTCACTAATTGGTGGTCTGTGATTGACACACTGTTTCTTCCTGTTTTTGTTTTCCATGTAATTCAAATGGCCGTTCTTGTAATTGTCCCAGGTGTGGTGATGAGGCACCACGCCCTACAAAGCAGAGCAGAGTGCAGGCTGCAGTGTCTCCCACTTCACAAGAGATCTCAGCTCTCCAGAGTCTCACTTGCTCTCACTGCTTACCTGTCTATTTTTGCTGTTTGTTCTCTTTTGCCCAATTGCATTAGTTTTTGTTATTGAACTGTGGAGTCTGGAACACCCAGCTCCCACTCCTTTTGTCCATTTAGATAGCTGTTCAAATAAATATTGTTATTTTTGATAAACTCTTGTCCAGTGTCCTGTGTCCACCACTTTACATTCAAGGCCTACACGAGCCATATTTTAGGCTTCAATGTAACATGGAGGTTCGAGCCGGTCTTCAAACAGGTGAGTATGCTCTTATTATTTGATTTGACTACTGGTATGCTTTAAAATATTTAGTTTAGTGGACACACAAACAAAGTGAGGCAAAACCTCTTGTGTTACACTCAAGCAACATTCAACAAACAAATTCAACAAACAAATTCAAACAATTCAAACAGGTGCTCCTTACAATCTGATATGACTCACAAATAGCTTCTAAAACCTACACTGCAGTCAATGAAGGACTGCTAGGCCCACCACATGTCTAATCTAACAAATACTTACATCAGGTCCTAACACACTAATTATATTCTCCAGCCCCCTAACCTACCTATACTGAAAGCTAATGCACTGTAGACCTAGCTTTCTTCAACCAACCCTGCTACCAGCCAAAGATCATATCGACCATAAACCCATCAAGTATATGGTATAGTACAAGACAAGTATATGGTACTAATCCCTTCAATGACTGCCCCAGGGTTAAGTGGTACACAGGAAGCTAACAACAGCCAGAAAACAATGAAATTACCTACCTGTGGTGTCCACTAAACTAAATATTTTAAAGCATACCAGTAGTCAAATCAAATTATAAATTAAGAGCATACTCACCTGTTTGAAGACCGGCTCGAGCCCCCATGTTATAATCATTCATAATCTGCCTGTCGCTTATCAATGACTTGTTTGCAGTCAACATTGTCTAAACGGATTGTTTTTTAATCGGTTCATTTTCGTTTTATAGCATTTTGAAAAGCCCTCGTTTTTCAGGAAAATATATAGATTCCGTGATAAAAGGCATTTACTGGAATATTCTAGCATACACAAAAACGTCATTTTCGGCCTATTCATGAATCGTTTTCAAATAAACGCTAGATTATCGATAGTATATGTGTACTTATGCACGCTATAGAGGCGGGCTGAAATATCGATTCTCTCATTTCCTGATCGCGCACACACAGACACACACGCATAGGGCAAACGCTTATATCTCTGTGAAAACAGCTCTGATTATCCTAAGACTGGTAAAATAAATTCCTTACCTGAGATCAGATGTTATCCAAAAAGATTATTCCAATTCCTGATCGCCATTCCAAATATCGATCACGCTTATTGATTACAGTGTTGGGTACTGTAAATACATAATCCACGTGTTTTCCGGGCCGGCGAGCACAATCGATCCTTCAGTTGGCTTGAGGGAAAAGTAAAATGAGCAAACTGGCCACCCCCCCCTTCAGCAGTGTAAAGTAATGGGGTGCAGTTACACAGGGAGAGATGATAGGGGGCGGTATTGTCCCAATTGAGCCCAGAGAGACTCTGCAGCACTAACCCGAGGCTCGATTGATGAAATATGAATTCAAACTGCCAATAAATAAAAAAGACAAACAAACGCTATATAGCGTCGGGGGGACTCAAAGGTCGGCATGAACTAACGACAAAATGCGTCCGTGGCACTCACTGTGTTAATATAATCTTTTGTAAATTCTTTTTTAGCATTTTCTTAATTTTTTAAAATGTATATAATATATTTATGATAATTATTATAATAATTATTATTATTAAATATAATAATTTTCTATAGGCTTGCCGTGGTAGTCAGTGATACTGGTGTCATTCTGTGTTCAGGCATCCACTTGCCTACTGCCCCTTTAAACTTATCCTTGCTAAGTTTCAGTTTCACTTCCAGAGAGAATTTAACTTCACGACGAGACTGAATACTAGAGAACAGATGACATATTACAACAATGGCTGGATTATTTGGATTTAAACACAGTGGAGCTCAGATGATCTGTCCGGAAAAGTATGTTTCTTCTTTTTATTTGATTGTGCCTGTGAGTCCGACGGGGGAGAATGTTGATGTGTTTGTTGGCGCGCGTGTGTGTGTCGGCGACGCGTGTGTGTTTCTTTCCATTGGTTTCATTTGGTTAATGTTATTGGGCGAACAAGAAAACGAAAGAAAACGACAGGTTATGTATATAACCTAGTTATATGAGTACTGGCTAAGCGTCCCGCTCTTAAGCCTATCGAGATATACCTCATCTCATGTACCTATTGTACTCCATCAACGAAAACAAAAATACGCCAAATTCACCTGCCGGGCCCCACCCCTATAGAGGCGTGCTCTATAAGATACTCGGCATGGTCACCAAACACTCTTCCTCTATTTTCATTTCCATCATAAATCGGTCGCAAGGCGCCTTATGTAACTAGTTGTTATTAAAAGATTAGAGAAATTGCGTAATGTTGAATGCTTACCGGAGGTTTGCTTACCCCTGGAATCTTCGGGGCATGTTTGGCAGGTGATGGGCGTATTTTTGTTTTCGTTGATGGAGTACAATAGGTACATGAGATGAGGTATATCTCGATAGGCTTAAGAGCGGGACGCGATGGCCAAGTACGATAATATAACTGTAAATTGTAATGACCCTGCAGCAGCTGTTCCAATGTAAATGTGCCTTTCTCCGTGCACTTTCGCCCGCTCTGAAGTCTGACTCGTTGTGCCCGACCACGTGCGCTGTTCTCGCATGGACCTCGCGAGTGCCTGCATGTGGGACTTGTGTGTTTGCGCTGTGGGGCGTATTCGTCGCATGGGTGCGCGTACCGCACCGTGACGGCCGTACCGTAAATTTGCGGGACGAATACACGTACCGTTACACCCCTAGTGATAGGGGTTCTGTATCCTAGTCTTGTCCCAGCTGTTTCTGTTTGGTAATCAGTGTTAGTATTTAGGATCCTGCCCCGCCTATGTTCGGCGCTCGTTCATTGTTTCCTGTTACGGTTTCATACCTTGTATCGGTATTCGTAACCCAGCTCGTGTGAGCATTATCCTCGTATCAGTGCAACTCAGCTCGTTTGGAGCCTCTGTATGTATTCCGCCCTGCTCGTCTTAGTTTATTGTTTTGTTCCTGTGAGTCTACGCTCTGCCCTCGTGTTTGTTACCTGTTTTGTATTGCTCGTTTCAGTAAGTGTATGTTAGTGTTCTTGTTTTAGTCCTCTTTCATTTTCGTTGTCTAAGTCCGTGTTTTCTGGTTAGGTCTAGTTAGTCTTTTGTTTTCTCCTGTCTCTGTAACAGTCTTGCATCATGTTTTGTCAACCTCAGTACTAAAGACATATTCATTTTTTAATGTTCGTCTCCAGTCTACTTCCTCGTACTCTGTCTGCACAATTTGGGTCCCGCACCACCACATCCCATAACACCTACATTGAAATCTAGTAGTGAAGTAATAATGTAAATGCATCGTTTGTTTAAGAGTGCCTTAAACAATAAACGTATACCAATGTCGATCTTTGTATGTGATTTATATGGCAATGGTGTGCTTGTTTGTTTGGGGAGTTTGACCTACAGTTAATGTGCCTACCACATGAAGGTGCATGCTCAATGGACAGCACAAAAACAATTTGTGTAGGTGGAGACTAGAGCTACCACAGATAGTAATAATTTATAAGAGTAAGTAATCCATACCATACATATCCTAATAGTTACATTATTACCATACTTGGCTGAAAATAAACTTTGCTGTCTGTTGTGAATGTGTTTTTCTCTGTAGGCTTCATAAGTAGGCATACATTTTTGCAGTTGTGCAAACATTTTCAGTTGAGTAGGCTATGTGCTGTGTTTTTATGTTTTTATGTCTTCCATCGAGGACCACCTTGGAAATAAGTGTTTTAATGAATGCTTTTAGGTGATATCCTCAGGAATACAAATTGGTCCAGATAATTTGTTTTTATGATGTGTTTTTAATTTCCAAATACAAATCTAATCAAATCAAAAAAGCAGTTTTTGCAGTTGAGCCACAGGTCTTGTATATTATACAGCCTTTTTGTGCATCTTTATCAAGGAACCCTTATCCTAATGATTTTTTAAATAATATTATGATGATACGATATGGACCTAGGTCAGGTCACTCACAGCAATGTGGGCTTACCTCAGCTAACGCGATGCTGACAAAATAACGTTAGCTAGTTAACGTAAGGTTATGTATATAACCTAGTTATATGAGTACTGGCTAAGCGTCCCGCTCTTAAGCCTATCGAGATATACCTCATCTCATGTACCTATTGTACTCCATCAACGAAAAAAACAAGTACACCTACACCTGCCGGGTCCCGCCCCTATGGAGGCGTAGCCTATAAGACAGTAGGCATGGTCACCAAACACTCTTCCTCGCCAAAAATCCTGTTTCCAGTAAAAGATCCCTCAAAAGGGAACTCAGGGCCGCTTAAGAGCGGGACGCTTAGCCAGTACTCATATAACTAGGGTATATACATAACCTTACGTTATATTATCGTACTTGGCCATCGCGTCCCGCTCTTAAGCCTATCGAGATATGGGTTAGAGCGGACGCAAGGCCCGACAGATGCACCCCCTGAGGACCCGTAAGCCCACATCAAGGGGTTTGGGGAGCCCCGTCACCCCATCCTTCCTAATGAAGGGGGGGCGCAGTCAACTCCACCTGAGTGCGAGCAAGAGGGAACTAGAACCCCTTGAACACACAGCACAGGCGGAACCACGTGTGACCTAACACACTGTGGCCCATACCCACACACTCCTGCTACCCTACCAAAGGACGGGAAGCAGGAAAGGCCATAGACCCCAGAACCGCCTGGGAGACAGAACCCCCGGTCATGTCCATGAGGTAAAACCTTACAAAGGGGCCCGGGGAGGATCATGAAGCTGCAGCACAGATGTCCTCCACCGAGGCCCCACCCAGCAGAGCGGCAGAGGCAGCCACCCCACGAGTGGAGTGCGCCCTGACGCCCCCAGGGGGATCCAGCCCGGCCAACGTGTAGCAGAGGGCAATGCCCTCGCACAACCAATGGGACAGGCGTTGTTCGATAGTGCCTTACCGGCATGAGAACCACCGTGACAGACAAAAAGCTGAACGGTGACCCCGAGGTCCTGAGTACGGCTGAGGTCATTCCCAAAGCACGGACCGGACATGACAGGTGAAGGCCCGCATCTAACTCACTAGCGTGAGGAGGCGGATGAAACGCCTGAACCACAATATCCCTGGAGCGGAAGAACTCCGGATATTTACAGGCACGAAGGCAGGATTAGGCCGCAGAGTGGCACCGCAATCGGAACGAAAGACAGGCACTCTGGTCGTACCGAGAGAGCACAAAGCACACCCACGCGTTCAGCGGAGGTGACGGCCAGCAAGAACGCGGTCTTGAACGACAGCTGTTCCAACGGCGCTTGCTCAAGAGGCTCAAACGGGGCCTAGGACAACCGACCGAGGACCAATTGAAGATCCCAACTCGGAGCCAAAGAGCGTTGCACCGGCTTAACGCGTCGAGCGCCAAGCAGGAAACGATTCACAAGAGGGTGGCTGAACAAGACATCCCCCTCAAATCCCTCATGATAGGAGGATATAGCTGCTGCATATACCCTCACCGTCGAAGCCGACAGTCTATCAAGGAGAGACTGGAGGTAACTAAGGACAGCATCCAGGGGGCAGGAGACTGGGTCCCGGCCCCCCGCCTTACACCACTCTTGGAACATACGCCATCTGCCCGCGTAAGTGTGACAGTGGCGTACCCGCCCCAACAACTGCCTAACAGATGTATGGGGGAAAGAATCCCAGGCGGCACGGCATCGGTCCCAGACCTGCCTGGCTATGTCCGGACGTAATCCCCACCCGTCAGGATGAGGACCGCCCCGCGACAGTACACCTGTACCCACATTCACCCTGCCGGGGATGTGGGGAGCCCTCAGGCCCATAGCCAGCCGCCCGCCGCCTGGTGCAGACGGGGGGAGCGTACTCCTCCCTGTCTGTCGATATATGACACTGACGTCGTATTGTCCGTCCTGATCAACACCGATTGAGGACCAGAAGGACTGCTTTCAATACCAACACATTGAACGTAGCGCAGACCGGGCAGCATGGTGTGCCAGCTGCCCCCTTCTGCGTTGGCCCGACGCGTCACCAGCGAGGGAGGCGTCGGTGAAAAACGTGATGTGAGACAGCGCCGTAACCGTCCCAGGACGGAACCTCCCGAGCGTGTCGACAACACGCTCTGAGAGGGATGCCCATAGCCCTCCAACCGTTGACTGGGAAGAGGAGTACTCTACTTCCAGTCTACAGCAAACCCCAGGCTGGTAGGGACCTGCCTGGTACGAGACCCGACGATCCACCTTGACCGCCAAGGACCAGAACGTCGTCAGGGCAGAATACACTTCGTAACCCCTGACGACGCAGAGGCCCCAGTGCGGCCTCCACGCACTTGGTGAAGATGCGGGGAGCCAGAGAAAAAACCGAACGGCAGCCTCTGGTACTCATACGCTAACCCTGCAAAAGAAGCGTAGGTAAGCCCTAGGATGGAAGATCGGAGATGCGAATACGCATTCTACAGGTCTATGGAGGAGAACCAGACCCCCACCTGACAGTGTTCAACAGGTAGGAGACGATCCAAAAAATGCTGAACCTTCCCATGGGACAGGTCCAGCATGGGTCTGACACCCCCCCCTCCCGATTTCTCAGGCACCAGAGAACACCGGGAGGAGAACGCCACAACGATGGCTTGCTTCGTCCACAGAGATTGGATCTCGTTGACCAGAGCTGTCACTGCTGGTGACCCTGACAATAGGGTCTGTACCAAACCCGAAAACGGGCGGGGTTGTGTAAACACAAGTCCCCACCTCAGCGTTCTCTCCATCCACCTCGACATATGGTACTGCCGTAGTCATATGTGATGACACTCCCAACACACCCGCCGCCATGTGGCGCAGGTCCTCCAGGAACTGTAGATAGTCGGCCCGGTCTCACCCGCTGTGCGTAGCCAACCCCGGACCTTTGCGAGCAGAGCGTTCCGTGGAGTCGGGTCGGAACCCGACACTACCCACGAGGCAATCGCACCCAAGGGGGGACCCCGACAGAAAGGGCCGGTTTGATACGGGGGAAGCTGACATCAATCCAGGTGACAAAAGCCCCCCTACTGAACACCCCTCCAGAACATGCTGAGGAGTTGTTCTGCAGCCGGACATGCAAGGCGTGAGGACCCCATGGGCCTACACACCGTAGCCCTGCAGTGATATTACTACCACCTAAATCACGCGCACCTCTTCATTTCAGACCACTGCCGATCTTGCGGGAGTGGGAGGTACCAACATGATACCTGGCCTGGCGAAGGCGAGGCCGGGGAAGCCCGCACTGTGTGCCTTAAAAGGTTTCGAGCCCCCCTGCTGACAACACTTATAGTTGACAGACATAACACTAGACTCAACCAACACAGCTTACGGTGTGGGAGCCGCTTGACAGCACAACATTCTCACAGACAGACCCAGGCTCAGCCATCAACTGGGTGTCAGCCCCTGTCCCCATGAGAAGCAAAAAGTCGGGCCGCCCGCGCCGCCCGCTGACGAGGCCGTGCTCTCTCTTCTTCTGGCTGTGCGGTGTGAGGGCGGTGTGGGGCCTAGGACAATACCGCCCGCGCTCCAGCAGAAGACAAAAATCCCGTGCGGAGAGGGGAACCCTGAGCGGTTACAGCTTGCGGCTAGGTCAAAGCTAATAACGTCAACAACCTCGCGCGATGTGTCGACGTCGGCTGGCCCTCAAGGCCCCGCCACCAGACACAATTTTTTTGATAGAAAAAACAGCAATTCGAACACAGTTCTAATCGCTGCCAATTCCATACCGTGGCGGTACAGGCTTTAGCAGCCCACCAGCCACTCGCCAGGCCGACCCACCCATGGCGTCGGCCGGGCGGGGCACTGTTTCAATATGTCAAAAGCAAAGGACTGATGTTAACACAGAGCACCATTGGTGGTTGCAAACAGCAACCTCCACTGTGGTGTGCACCATGAAGGGGTTAAAGGAATAAAAGAACTAACACCACAAAATACTGTAGAATGAGCAAGCCCATATACACAACGTTAAGGGGAGGCGGACCAGAGAGAACCAGTCCCGCATTCATTCAAAATATTCACAACAGCACACCAGCCCCAGCTTAGCCCATTTACCAAAAAGGTAAACAAAGCCCCCCCCGCACTACTCCCCCAATAGACACCGATTGACCGTCAGCATGAATGGTTGAGAGAAGAGAAAGCTGTAGCATAGACAGACCTTCTCATAGCAGAGAGACAGAACAAAACAGTAGCCCATTACACTACTATAGCATAGCGTTCAACGCTACTATGGACAGAAACAGTCAGCTGAGCCACAACACGGGCCACCGTTAAGTCCCATCCTGCAGTAGTATAGCTCTACTGCTACCCGCCGAGCCTCAAGCATCGGCTCCCAGGTGGGAACACCGTTCAACAAACCCCGCCGGGACACAGGAGTAACGCTACCTGGCTAGGCTACCTAGCCACGGCCTACCCTGTTGTCAACCCATTTACCCGTAACAAAGGTAAATAGGACTCAGCAAAACCCCCACATCAGCTACCGACTGACCTTCATTGATGAACCGGGCAAGAGGAGGGAAAAGCGACAACATCCCACGGCGGAGACATTAGAACAGCGTAGCAGTAGTGTTAGCATGTAGCATTAGCATGTAGCTTCATTAGTTGTTTAACAGCACGCTTCCAGGACCGTTTGGAACCCGTTCACTGCAGTGAAACGTCCACCAAACCATCCCGCCCCTGGCGCCGACACACAACATGGTTGTGTAACAAAACAACCCAGCATTACTAACACTAATACCCATGCCTGATGACACAGGGCCTACCTGTGTACAAGCCGGCTCGATAGCCAACCTTGCACGCTGCTCCTGGATCTGCTGTCACCAGACGAGGAAACATCAGAATAGGCCCGACGTGTCGCTGAAACATGCCCCGAAGATTCCAGGGGTAAGCAAACCTCCGGTAACTTTCAACATTACACAATTTCTCATAATCTTTTCATAACAACTAGTTTACATAAGGTGCACTGCAACCGTTATGATGGAAACGAAAATAGAGGAAGAGTGTTTGGTGACCATGCCTACTGTCTTATAGGCTACGCCTCCATAGGGGCGGGACCCGGCAGGTGTAGGTGTACTTGTTTTTTTCGTTGATGGAGTACAATAGGTACATGAGATGAGGTATATCTCGATAGGCTTAAGAGCAGGACGCGATGGCCAAGTACGATAATATAACTGCATTAGCTACAAAAACAATGCCAATAGCTTATGCTGCACTATTTGACATTGACTAACTGAGAGACCACCAGCAGTAGTTGACGGTCTCACTTTATGATAGCGTTATTACGAGATTGTTATCATTCATATTATTATCGACATTAATTGAATTAATCATCATGGCATGGCACACACTCCTGCTCACTCTGTCACTTGGCCCTGTCAAGCTCACATGCCTGCTCCACTGACTGTGTCTGCTTCTCAGCCTGGCTGTTGCTGCACTACTGTGGATGACGACGTTGAAGCTGCAGCAAATATTTCTGTTATTTTAGTACATTTGGGAGCATCCGCCTCTAGATTTCATGCAATTTCTCTGCACAAATTTTTTTTCGCTCTGAGCGGCATCTGTTCAGTCAGTACCAATGGGCCGCTGTCCAGCCTAGTAGTGGGCCGGTCGTTGACCAAACCTTTTTTTTATTTGTTTTTTTTTCCCTTTTTTTACATAAAACCAGACACACAATACATAAACAATGGAAATCCACAATAAATCACAGGACTATGATTGGCACAATAATAACAATAATGACAGTCCAGTACTTAAATCAAAATAAATGTAGATTAAAAGATTTACCCATAATAAATGCAATACAATACCTATGCTCTTGCTCGCTCCCCCCCCCGCCTCAGGACCCCCCTCTCCACCACCCCTCTCCACCACCTCTAACCAGATTGCTATGCTGGCTTCACTAACACCTAAAATTCTTGCGGTAGATATCTCTAGATAAATCACATCGAGATAGGTAAGAACCCATACCTTCCGGCACATTTTATCCGGTTGAATCCAGCGTGATGCTATCAGCTTTTTAGCAGCCGTAAGACCGGACAAAATTTGTCTCTTTACCTGTATAGAAGCTGCTAACTGAGAAACATCATTCAACATCAATACAGAAGGCAGTACAGGTATGGTCAGAAACAAAAACTCTGATAATTGCGTGGTTACTTCTTCCCAGAATGTCTTAACCGGAGGGCATTCCCAATACATATGCATAAATGTACCAATATCACCGTTTAAACATAAGGAGCATCGAGAGTCTTGTTTAAGCCCCATTAGGTACAAACGTCTAGGAGTTAAGTAAAATTAAGATTAATCTGTTGATGATCCGGGTTTGCGTGATGAAAGCTGTACGTTTGCCCAAACTTCATCCCAATCAAAATCTACTTCCAAGTTTGGTATATCCTTCTTCCAGACTAAGTCTAGAGGAAGGACCTCATAATGAGGACGTAAGTAAGTGACAATAAAACTCAGATACGAAGCCTCTTGATGTCTCCTTTCCATCAAATAATTTGTGATATCTGTTGTGTTCAAGTGGCACCTTTAATGGAACTCCATGAGCCTTTAAAGCTGCTCTTAATTGTAGATAGAAATAAAAAGGATTTGGATTTGGTGAGGTCAAATATGTTAGATATATCTTTAAAGCTGCAAAAACCCCGGTTGTTGAAAACATCCCCCAATGTATGTATGCCCTTCTTTTCCCATTTGGTGAATCTGATAGGTTGTTGTGCAATAAGGAGTGAATTGTTATTAAATAGGGGAGAATGACTATGCCATTTATGTTGGTTAGTAAATTTTTTCTGTGTGTCACGCCATATCCGAATCACATGTGTAATAAGAGGGCCAAATTTCAAGTTGCATTGCTTAATTGATAAGTTGGTGTATACTATATCCTGCAGTCTATGTGGTGCCACTATGTTCTCCTCTAATGGTCTCCAGGATACAGATGCTTGAGAATCAAACCAGGTGATCAGTGGTCTTAAAGAGGACGGTAAACCGGAGCCGGACGATGCTTGCGGTTAGCCTGCCGCTGGGTACTAACCGAAACCTTCTGCAGCGCCGCCCGGACCCGCTTCCACGTCCTGCGACAGCGAGCCACGTGTGCCTGGGCCGAGGGCACCTCCGCCTCCTGCTCCTGCTCGGGAAACAGAGGAGGTTGAAAACCATACTGATACTGAAAGGGAGAGATACCGGTAGAGGAGGAGAGGAGGGTATTATGCGCATACTCAGCCCATGCCAACCTCCTACTCCTCCTACATCTCAAGACCCCCTCCAGGTCCTGGTTGACGCGCTCCGTCTGCCCGTTCGACTGCGGATGAAACCCAGACGAAAGGCTGACGGAGGCGCCGAGACCGGCGGCAAACGCCTTCCAGAACCTGGAAGCGAACTGAGGACCCCGGTATTATGTATTCAAATAACGCACCGGACTGCGACTTAACGTTTGACCGTTTATTTGATCTGCTCCACCAATGCACAACACACACACATCATCTCCCGTTACCACAACGCTTACCGTGCCATCTTAGAGGGCCCGGTGAACACCGTTGTGATTCACATACACAACATATTCCCCCCCCCCACAGGGAACCCAGAAGAACATCCCCATACAGTTTAATTCATATTTAATTCATACTAACAGTCCCTGCAACCTACCTAGGTGAACCGGGTAGACTGCCAGTCACCAACATAGTCTTGTGGATTATTCTGCCACGCAACAGACTATGCTCTGACTAAAACGGTCAATGAATAAATAATCTGTAACATAAATAGTCTATCTCTCAAGTAACATAGTCTCTCAAGTAGGCCGGTCTATTCCGGACGCGGACTGGACGGGCGTCCTGGTGAACCTGGGGCTCGACTGGCAATGGCAATGGTGAGCCCCGCTGGGTGCGGTCTGGAGAGGCCTCCAGGTGAACCTGGGGCTCGGCTGGCAATGGCGGGCCCCGCTGTGGCTCATCTGGCAAAACCCAGTTCTCAATGTCAAGCTCTAAACCCTCCCTGGACTCTGGGTCCGAAATGGGGTCATTTGCCACCTTCTTAAGCCGGTTTGCGTGCCACCGTGATCCATCGGCCAGACGAAAGGTGGCCGGGCCCAGCCGGGCCATGACCCGTATCGGTGCCGACCAGAAGGAGAGCAGCTTGTGGTCCCGGTGGGGACGACGAATCCGGACCCAGTCTCCTTTTGTGAAGAAAGGCGCTTTCACCCTCCGCCTCCTGTCGAACCGCTGCTTCATTCAACGCTGAGCATCTGCGACCCTGGTGCCCTGGCGGGGTATCACTGCCGGCGCGATGCTTGCCAGGACCCTCAGCCGATCCAGGGGAAGCTGCAACTCGCGTCCCATCATCAGGAGGGCTGGGGAACTGCCCGTAGTTGTGTGCGGCATCGCCCTGTAGTGAAGCAGAGTGCGGAGTAAAGCGGCTGAGAACGGCAGACCCTCCGTCAGGTGCGCTCTGATCCCGTTCTTCAATGTCTGATTAAACCTCTCCACCCCCCCGTTTGCCTCCGGGTGGTAGAAAGCTGTACGGACGTGGTTAATCCCCCTGGCCTCCATGAAAGTGGCAAAGTCAGCAGAGACAAACTGCGGCCCATTGTCCGTAGTGAGGGTGTCTGGAATGCCCCACCGGGCGAACAGGGCGGAGAGGAAATCCGTGACCACACAGGTAGTCACAGACCCCGAGGCGCCACTTGGAATGGAGGTCATAGGCAACCAGGAGGAAACGCTGGTGGTGTGGGACACCATGGAGCTCCCCACAGATGTCCAGCTGGATGTGCTTCCAAGGTGCGGGTGGCCATGACAAAGGCCATTTTTATTTATTTATTTATTTATTAATTAATTAATTAATTAATTTATTTATTTATTTATTTATTTATTTATTTATTTATTTATTTATTTATTTATTTATTTATTTATTTATTTATTTATTTATTTATTTATTTATTTATTTATTTATTTATTTATTTATTTATTTATTTATTTATTTATTTATTTATTTATTTATTTATTTATTTATTTATTTATTTATTTATTTATTTATTTATTTATTTATTTATTTATTTATTTATTTGTTTGTTTATTTATTTATTTATCTATCTATTTATTTATCTATCTATCTATTTATTTATTTATTTATTTATTTATTTATTTATTTATTTATTTATTTATTTATTTATTTATTTATTTATTTATTTATTTATTTATTTATTTATTTATTTATTTATTTATTTATTTATTTATTTATTTATTTATTTATTTATTATTTTTATTCTTTTGCGAGGCCCCCCTTCCCGCGAGGCCCTTTTTCATCACAGACCTAAAATCTAGTTTTGCTTATATGCTTATAAGTATCAACAACGGGAGGAGAAGGGACACGTACCTGGGTAGTATCTTCACGCTCCCTCTCTCTCTCCCGATGTTGGTTGTCCATCCGTATGGCGGTGTTGATGAGCGTTTCCAGCTGCTCAGGGATCTCACGCACTGCGAACTCGTCCCTCATCCATGCGGAAAGTCCCTTGAGGAACAGGACCACACAAGGAATTTCCGGCCAAGCTGCCTCCCGAGCCACGATCCGAAATTCGATGGCGTAATCTGAGACCGTGCGGAGGCCCTGCCGGCAGGCGAGAAGCCGCCCACCGGCCTCGAAGATCGAGAGTACTCGGGAAGTGTCGAATACCCTTCTCAACTCCCCGGTGAAGTCGTCCACACAGTCGCAGATAGACGAACCGCTCTCCAATTCGGCCGTAGCCCAGGAGAGTGCTCGACCGGTGAGGAGGGTGATAATATATGCGACTTGTGCTCTGGAAGAGGGAAATGAGCGTGGCTGCAGCTGGAACACGAGTGAGCACTGGGTGATGAACTCCCTGCATCCCTCCGGTGCTCCCGCGTAGCGGCCTGGTGCGGGTAGCCGTGGCTCCTGGGTCCGATCCTTAATGAACGCCGCCTCTCCTGCCGCCGTCTCTCCCACCGTCGTCCTTACCCCAGCCACCTCGACTTGTGCCTGCTGGGCTGTGAGTAGCGCCGACTGCGCCGTCTCCTGCGACGAGCTGACGATCCCGCCCAGCCGAACCAACTCGGCGCTGACCAGATGTTGGTGTTCCTCCATGCGCTCCTGTGCACTCTTCTGTGCCCGGAGCATCTCCATGATTGCCTCCATGGAACTCTGATGTTCAGGTCTTCTGTCAGGATGGAAGTAGGTGAGTTCCAATTGTTGTAGGCAATCACAGAGACGGAGAAGGTATACTCTTGAACAGGTTCGACTTTAATAGTAAAGAACACAAAGAGTAATACTAGGATACTATGCCAAGGGCAAAGGAACGAGAGAATAGATAATGGAGCTTAGTGGTGGTCCAGAACTGGAACCGGCCGCGTTATCTAGTATGGTCTTGTCAATAGTCCAATGTACAATTTTGTTTGTTTGTACAGAGTCCCCCCCCCCCCCCTCAATGTACAGTTTTGCTTGTTTATACAATGTGCCCCCCCCCCCCCCCCCCCACCCACCTCCAATGTAAATTACCCAGTATGGTTGTCAATATCCCAGTGTACCCAACCCCCCCCACCCAACCTCCTCCAATGTACAGTTTCTACGTCAAATGTATATACTCCCTTTTCTTGACTCCTTCTGTATCACAAACAGTACTGTATTTGCAAATCTGGTATGTCATAAATGTATAGATGTAGCAGTACTGACTATCTGTATGTCATGTATGTCATATATGTCCTGATGAATTGAAAATGGGGGACCCTGGTGTAAACAAGACGAAAGTCTTTCTCTGGTCTGCATCCCCTTAACAATTGTGTGTATTGAGCTGTACTGTATTGTACCCATTCTGCAATCTGTTAATAAAGTTTTCAATCAATCAATCAATCAATCTCCGAACGCCTATAGTGAAGACCTGACGAATGACAAGCAGAGGAAAGGAATGTTAAATAGCCATAACCAATAACCAACATTCCACACACACCCCCGTGACAGCCAATCAGAAGCCAACCCCTAAGTGACAGCACTAAATGACAGGGAAAAACAAGTGACAGCAGTCAGGTGACAGATGACAGAGAAAGTGGGTGGTTCCCGACCGTAGTCAGGAACCAGAATCGTAACAGTAACCGTCTAATATTATCCGTGATCAGGCGGCCTCTTATGAAGCCTGTCTGATCAGGATGAACTAAAGATGTCATATGCTTTTGAAGTCTGATGGCTAGTACCTTAGCGTACAGCTTAATATCGGTTCCGAGGCGGCTTAAGGGTCTATAACTACCACAGTCGGTGGGGTCTTTGTCTTTTTTAAGGAGGACAGTTATAAGTGCCATATTAACGTCCCTGGAGAAGTTCCCCTCTTTGATTGAGTATAAAATCATGTCAAGTAATAGGGGTCCGATTACATCCCAACATGAGAGGTACAGTTCTGGTGGGATACCATCCCATCCAGGGGCCTTACCACTTTGCAATTCAGATATAGCCTCCCTAAGTTCCTCTAGTCTAGTGTAATAGGTGCATCTAACTGTTTAGCGTCTTCCTCTGAAATTTTAGGTAGGTTAATTTGATCAAGAAATGAATCCAGTTTATTATGATCGAATACCACTTCTGACTTGTATAGGTTAGAGTAAAACGCATTAAACGTCTCGTTGATTTTCTTGGGGTCTGTAACAAGTCCCTGTTGGTCTTTAATAGCGGGTATATCAGCAAATTGTGCATTGGATCGTATCTTCATAGCTAGTAGGTGATTCGGTTTAGAGCCATGAAAGTAATAATGTTGTCTTGTACTGCGTATTTGAAATTCAGATTGTTGTCTTAAAATGGAGTTAATCTCTTTTTTTAACACTTTAATTTGAGACTCCAATTTACATGAGTAGTTGCGTTGTAAAGAGGAGAACAACGATGAGTGTAGCATTTCCAGTTCTACCAATTTGGATTGACGTTTCTTGCGGAGGTTGGAGGCAAAGACAGTAGTGTTTTCCTTAATAAAACCCTTTACCGATCTCCATAACATTCTGGGGTCTTGTACCGAACCCTTATTACTCTGTAGGAAATCATTTAGTTTAATGTTGAATTGTAAATTGAATTCAGTGTTTTTCAACAGTGTCGGGTTAAAATGCCATCTTGGTGCTCAGGAAGTCATTCTACTAAAAGAGCCCTTTAGGAGTAAATATCTGTGATATTTTGGGTACCAATTCCACGTCAAAGCTATCAAATAGTCTAGGGGAAGCAAAAACATAATCTATTCTAGAAAATGACTTGTGTCTTGCTGAGAAAAAAGAGTACTCTCGGGCCGTTGGGTTGAGTAATCGCCACAGATCATTTACACCTGTATCCTTGGCCCAAGCCTGTAATGCATTAGAGGCCTGTTTCTGATCATTGGAAGTGGTGGTATTAGATTGATCAATCAAGGGATCCCAGATGGCATTAAAATCCGCACCAGTTATAAATTAATACTCAGGTAGATCCAACATTGTTCTGGTGAGAGTAGCGTAGAAGTTAGCATCGTAAAGATTAGGGGCGTAAGCCGCTACCAAAGCGATTTTCCTGTTACTGTATTCTATTTTAGCAATGGTTACTCGTCCGTCTGCATCAGACCATACGTCCAACAATTTAATATTCAATCCTCGTTTCACAACTATAGCTACACCACGAGATCTAGTTCCAAAAGATGAATAGCTTATGTTTTTATATATTTTATCCGCCAGCTTACCATTGTCAGCCAATATAAGGTGCGTTTCGCTTAAAAGAGCCACATCAACCTGTTTGTTTTTCATCAATGTAAGCACGCTTTTGCGTTTATGTTGCATGTTTAGACCCCCAGTATTCCAAATCAATATATTCAAACTAGCCATAATCTAAACATGTTGCAGTATTTCTGTGTGTAGTTCGTCTGGAGTAACGATTCATAATGGATATATATTCAACTATTGAGGTCCTGTTGAGAGCCGTGCATGAGCATGATAACATATAATCCCCTATCCCCATTTCCCTCCCTCCCTCTAAAGTGCACGACCAGTCTGCCCAGATCGAGCAATTCATCCTTATTTTTCCTATGCAAATTGCCATAGGATCTAAAACTCTCAATTCTACCATTAGTAGAATGTCAACAGTGGCTTGGCCACTCTCTCGTTAAATAAAAAGGAAAAAAAAAAAAAAAAAAAAGCCTCAAATATCATAGTATAATATTCACTTAAACCTTATACGAACATGTGTAAGTTAAAACACACCGAGGAATAAAAGAGAGAGAGAGAGAGAGAGAGAGAGAGAGAGAGAGAGAGAGAGAGAGAGAGAGAGAGAGAGAGAGAGAGAGAGAGAGAGAGAGAGAGAGCGAGAGAGAGAAAGAGAGAGAGAGAGAGAGAGAGAGAGAGAGAGAGAGAGAGAGAGAGAGAGAGAGCGAGCGAGCGAGAGAGAGAGAGAGAGAGAGAGAGAGAGAGAGAGAGAGAGAGATCGCAACTCTACCTTGTTAAGTTGAAACGCACAGTGGTCCAGCAGGCAGAAGGGCTTGATAAAGTATATCCACTCCACTGTCCAGACTGTGTTGATGTCCATTGTCCATGCATGTCCACACTGCATCCATATATAGCTTGTTGTTAGCCAACAAGTACTGTGTGAGTGAAGAGCTGTGTCTTTGTCCATTTCTGCGTCGAACAGCCTGCAAACTACCTGGCGTTCCTATCGCCATGCTCTAAGACAAACTCTAACCTTAACCAACTTTGAAAGAGTGCCTAAGCTTAACCGTCGAAAGAACTTCACGCTCTAATAATAATAATAATGATAATGACTTGGATTTATATAGCGCTCTTCATGAGACCCAGAGCGCTTCACAGAGTCCATTATTCGTTCATACACAGTCATACCGGTGGTGGTAAGCTACAATTGCAGCCAGAGCTGCCCTGAGGCAGACTCACGGAAGCGTGGCGAATAATCAACGCCTACGGCCCCTCCGACCACCACCAACATTCATTCACATGCATACACATTCATACGAGGCAAGTAGGTTAAGTGTCTTGCCCAAGGACACAACGGCAGTGGGATGGACATGGGCTTGAGCGGGATTCGAACCACCAACCCTTGGATCATTGAACAACCCGCTCTACCCCTGAGCCACGCCGCCCCACAAATAGACAAATAGCTGCATCACAACAACACAACAGCATAGAGAGACTATCTACTGTAACCCAGAAACTGGCGTTGGCCAATCAGAGAGCGTCTCCGAGAAATGCGGCTACGGAAATTATAGACGCTGCTGCTTAGACCGCTTCAAAACGCGCCCGTGTTCCATCATAATACATCATATTTCAACGCACAGCGCGTTACGCACTGATTGGCTGCGACGGATACAGCGATGAAACAGTGCACGGCGTGCACGCGCACTCAAAGCGATATTGCGTCTAGCCCGAAAGAAATACGGCTAGGAGAAATGCGGCTACGGTAACGGAACGTATTCTCTATCAGACAGTGAGTCACTTCCTGTTCAGGAAAACGATTATTTATATTTGATATATTAACGTTATATTGTGCATTGGAAACACAAACATACTTAAAATTAGTAAATATTATTCATTTTAAACATGTTTATATTATTTATAGGGCTATAAAACAAAAAACAAAAAAAATATATTTCTTATTCTTCTCTCTTTTAACCAGGGTTAACCAGGGGGGGCGGCGCCCGAGCGCCCCTAGTGGCCAGCCGCCACTGGTGGGCTTGACCATTTTCTCATAAAGTTGAGACATCGCTGATTTGTAACGGGCTCGTAGAGTTACAACTTCACGACAATAATCCTCGTAGAAATAAACTGGTTTCCCGTTGTATTTCAGAATACCCTTCTTCATCCGTGCCTCCCGGATAATCATATCTTTTATTCCAACTTGACGTAGGCTAGCAATAACCACCCTAGGCTTGTTATTGGTGTTGTTGTTCCGGGTGCCAATTCTGTAGCACTGATCTATTTCAGGTGACATAGGGAGGATATCTGGACCCAGAATCTGAACTAACGCTGCCGCAAACGGGACATTGGGTTGTATACAGCTCACTGACTCATCCAGGCCCACTATACGAATGTTCATTTTGCGGTTTTGGTACTCGAGCTCGAATATCTTAGCTGTTAGCTTCTCATTGTTTCCATCAATCTTATCTGTTAGCTTCTCGTTGTTTTCATCAATCTTAGCTGTTAGCTTCTTGTCGTTTCCATCTATGGCATCCTCAATCACATCGAATCTCTGCGTGTGTTCGACCAAGCAGGCTTCCACTGCTGCAGTACGTTCGATATGTTTACCAGCCGCTGCCCTTAACTCTTTGATGTTGAATTCGATAGCTTCTGTGTTAGCTTCTACTTTATCGGTTAAGGTCTTTATTAGCTTAGCAAGGAACCCATATCCACTATCGGATCGTTTGCAGTTGATTTAGTTCCCGGTTTCTCTTTCTCTTTCCTTGGTCCCATCTTAATTATTTCAGTCAATATAGTTAGTTGAAGATCTCAGTTGATATATACGTCAAGGTTTAAACGCTCTGACCAATGCGACTTACTCCATTCTCAAGCTAAACCGGAAGTCCTTGACCAAACCTTTTTATAAAAAATGTAAAAAAAAAAGATTTTCTTTTATAAATTAAATAAAAAAAATGTAATCAAATTATAACGGCCCAAAGATGCGTCGGCCCACCGGGGAAATGCCTGGTATGCCAGATGGCCAGTCCAGGCCTGGGAGTAACGTCAACAACATTCCACACTTTGGGAATTATACCTGATAAAATGATTAAATAAAAGATATATGTTATTCTGAAATCATCCAGGCTGAGAGCCGGAGAAAGAAATGGGTCTTCTCCAGTTGGTTTCTTGGAATCAATGGCAAAAAGTGCTCCAGTAACTACATTACGAGTGAGAAGTTGGAGGGCAAACTGAGGGGAATAACTTACAGTATTGTACCATTGCAGTGTTAGCAGGCAGAAGAAAGGAGAGCGAGACAAATGTTAAATCTTAACAGCTCGATGAGCCCTGCTAAAAATGCTAACAGTCCTCCACTTCCTACTGTATTTCCACTCGTCTCTCCCCCCCACTCCCATCTCACCTACCGGCCAATGGGCCCTAGGGTGAACATCACCCCCTAATCAGAACACCTGCAACCCAAAACAGAACAACTCCCCAACCAATAAACTACCCGCCCCCTTCTTTAGTCCAGGAGACCCCCAAAAATGTAACCCCATGTCTCCTCCCATTTCACTTCTCACCCCTCCCTGACAACCCCCCACTCCCAAAGTCCAACACAAGTCAAGTCAAGTCATTTATTTATATAGTGCATTTAAAAGCTCAAAGAGCTGACCAAAGTGCTGTACAGTAACTACAAGATTAAAAACTATAGACATAGTCACAGTGGAACGGAGGACAATACAAACTTTTCCCCAAGGGGATTAATAAAGGATCATCTTATCTTATCTTACAACATGACAAAATACAAGATGGTCAGTCAATACAATAGGATCACAACAGACAATACAGTATGACATAGGACAGTAGACAATAATATTATGACACAAAGACTATACAGCCGACAATATAGTAAGACATAGGAGACTAGCCGATATGTTATAGCAGTATATAGGACTATGCAACAGACAGTACGGTAAGACATAAGACACAGGGAATGACAATAGAGTAACTGGACACTGTACAGAACACAGAACAGCAACACAAGGGGGGCCGAATAAGCACTAGGCTGATAGAGCAAAATTAATCCTAGTCAAATGCTATGGAGTAGAGGTGGGTTTTGAGGCGGGATTTAAAAGTGGGAGCAGATCTTATCTGGGAGAAGACCATTCCATAGCCACATACAGCGTTACAGTGTGTACAGAAACATCCATTTCTGAATTACTCATAGATTTACCAGATCCCATATGCTACCATTTTCAAAAGGCTGACCACCTCCAGCTAAAATTATTATTAAAAGCTATGCATATTTCCTTGTGATCAGATGTGCACTGACCAAAATGTCATGCACAGGTAGAGAAATATTTTTTTATTCTTGGTGGAATTCACTACCATCCAGAATTTAGCTGGATTTGAATAACAGCTAAATATGCTATTTAAATACTAATCAGATTTAGCTTTTCTCACTGACGTTGTGAATTTATTTAACTGTCTAAAAGCAAGCCAATGGGAAGGGTCTAGCTAGGACCCAAGCCTTACTCTTTAATTGGAACAAAGATGATACATTATGTGAACGGACAGTCTGCAGTCCAGGTGTACCAGCCCTCTGATCCACCAATTTCCTTTGACCAGCACGCATGCCAAGCCTTATTGTACACAAACACTAGGTAGTCACGGACAGAAAACGTATGCAGATGTATGCTGAGGTCTGCTATTGCATCATTCTGTGTCAGTAGGCCTACAAGTAATGGCTTTTCAAAGTTGTAAATGTTTACCTCTGACCTTGTAGCAGCACCATTTGGCCAACTTGTGTTACATTTGATGTGAGGTATTGGCACAACAATATCTGTTGTTGAAGCAAATTTTGTGTCTCTATCACATGTTTTCTGTGAATAGCGCCACCGTGTATTCCAATGACTGCACACCTCTTCCCCATCATGGAGGAAACATTGCATGAATTTTGTTGCAAATCAGACCAAGCGTTCATCATGAGTAACACTTCACTTCCTGTTTACAACATGCTTTACCAAAATTATATTGGATGTACCAGTCATGGTTTGGCTGAGCAACTTTCAGAATTATACAATGAAAGTGGTAAAGTTTCACATTCCATTATTCCATTCTATATACCAAGGGATCAATATAATGTTTTGAAGAGCTGAAACGCGAGACATTGGATTGGAAAACCATGACTTCTATAGATATCTCCAAGTGTGTCACTATTTATATCAAACCATTCCAAAAGATCATAGAACAATCATAGAAGAAGGCGTATTGAGGGTATTCATAGCAGAATACAATTTAAAACCATGCAGAAGGATTATAGTGAAAGTATACAATGGACTACAGAACCTGGAATTGATAGATACAGCATATATTGAGGAGAAATGGGAAGCTAATTTATACTATACCAATAGAAGAATGGGGGGAAATATGTAAGCAACAGAGTTAGACTACCAGACTTAAAATTATGTGGAAAAACACTGTCATGTGCTTTATCACACCCTCACAAAAAATATATAGTTATGAAGGAGCAGACTGTTGGAGGAATGCAGGAATAAAGATACCAACCACTATCATATCTTCTGGGATTGCCCATCCATTCTCCCTCTATAGATACAAGTACACAAGTACGTGGAAAAAATATTAGAAGTAGAATTACCATTCAAATTAAAAGTGATGTATTTGGGGAAAATAGATTTCGATATAAGGGATAATGATCAGTATACTTTTAACATATAAAGCGTATAAAACCAAAAAAGCTCTCCCAAGGAAAGGGATGAGTTAGGTGTTGCCGGTGGAGTGTATGTGAAGGAAAGGTTGACATATGCATTGCCATTGAGACTACAGAAGGTACTAAATGTTTGAGAAGAGGGGAGAGGTGGGGGAGAGGAGACTGCACGAGGCCAGACTTTGTGACTGTGAAATATGGAGAGAGGAATGATGGCCCTTTTTGTTTTTGTTTATTTAGTTTTCTTTTTCATGAGTACAGTTTTTTCTGTGTGTATGTTTACAAAATAATTACAAAAAAAGCATGTGTCAAATTTGTAGACCAATGATATGTGTACAAGATCTTGTGTCAATTGGACTCATATGAGTTGTACCTTTTCAGAGTTTGATTATAGCGCCACCATTGGGCGCATTGGTCTGATATTTGTTGTGATGCATATCATGCATTGCTACACCAATATCTATCACTGTGGCAAGTTGCATGTCTCTGTCGTATACTGTGTTCATTTTTGGGACAGACGTACACTAGTCGCTTGAGTGCATCTAAGAAACTGGGTAGGTACCCCAGTTGAATAGGGGGGGGGGGGGGGTTATTTTCATCCCATCTGAATGAAAATTCACACATTGAATTCAGATACAAAATAAATATCAAGTTTTGTTTTATTTGACACATAAGGTACATGTACATTACAGTGAAATTCAGTGTGGTTCTGTATGAGCCCAAGCATTTCTCTGTATGAGATTGGGCTTCATACAGTAAACAAAAGTTTAAAGAATAAAGACCAAACACTATACACAATATACAAAACTAAAGTACAAAATGCAACAAAATGCTAAAATGAGGTAGAGATGTAAGTGCAAATATTTTAGTAATAAATAGTTAAAAGTGTCTAAAGTGAATGTTAAAGGTGAATGTTTAAAGTGAGTGTGTGCATGTGGATGTGTGTGCAATGAATGTAGAATGGATCCACAGTGAGCATCCTGATGGCCTGGGGATAGAAGCTCCTTTTGAGTCTCTCTGTACTGGTCATGCGACTCCGGTAGCGCTTGCCTGACCGCAGCAGTGCAACAAGGCAGTTGTTTGGGTGCCTAGAGTCTTTGACTATTCTCTTAGCATTGGCCCTGGAAATATTTTGTATTATGACTTTTATATTGTTATTAACATACTCAAATTATTCATATATATATATATATATATTCAAATATTTCATAAAGATGACCACATTTAGTTATTAGTTATTATTATGAACTTACATTCTTCCATCTCATTATGATTTGGAAAAGTATGTCCCTGCTCTGTAGGCCTACAAACTAGTTTGCACCTACACTTGGGAGGCACAAGATGGAGCCACAACAGTACTATATTCCCATTGACGGAATGAATGAATGTGCTGAATTAGGATTTTGAATGCACAGTACCATTATTGTAAAGTATCATCACTAATGCATAGGAATGATTTTGTGTCTGCAAATAGTAGCCTACTGTATTTGCAGTTCACTTCTTGAGATTTATGTTGGCTTCCCATTTAGGAAAATGTTTTGGTAATGCTAATCTGAAGCCATAATTAAATACTAGTTAGTGCTGTTGAAAAAATATTATTATTAGAACAGCTTTTTTGTAGTAGCCTAATGAGGAACTCATGAAATAGCCTAATAATTAACCATATGTCATATTAAATTCATGATAAGCTAATAATTGCCTTTATGGTTCACTCTCAAATCTCAACATCAACAAGACCAAGAAGGTGGTCGTGGACTACAGGAGAGGGGGAGAAAGGCTGTACCCCATCAACATGAACAGGTCTGCTGTTCAGAGAGTCAGCAGATTCAAGTTGCTCTGTGTTCACATCAGGGACATCACACCTGGGATGTGTGGCCAGGTGGTGAAGAAAGCACAACTCTTTCACCTCAGGCGAAATTCAACATGGGTTGGGTCCCCAGATGAATGAAAATGAAACTGGACTTTGAAAGTCTTTATTTGTAGCACATTGCTACATCGTAATGCAGCGTACACACACATGCGAGATGGGCGACACATAGGACACACACACAGATGAAATGTCCTCTCTGCACTTGACCCTATCTATCCTCCATTGCAACACTTTATTATCACCGACACGACATCCAATTGGGGGATCCCCTTTGAACAGCCCATCTGAGGTTTATCTCCTCCACACCGCCTGTGGTGCTTTTTCCCCCTATTGCTAGGTTTTTAGTGAGTCGTTCCTTATCTTCATTGGGGAAAGTCTAGGAGTGTCGCATATTTGAATTTCTTTTGTGATACAATTTATTTTTACTTTCTTATTTTCCACATGAAACAAGACACAACACAATACAGTAATAATAATAATAATAATAATAATAATAATAATAATAATAATAATAATAATAATAATAATAATAATAATAATAATAATAATAATAATAATAATAATAATAATAATAATAATAATAATAATAATAATAATAATAATAATAATAATAATAATAATAATAATACACAAGACATCACAGAACAGTACCTCAATAATAATAATAACAATAATGAAAATTAAATAAAATTAAATCGATAAAGCAGTATAGCATAAATAATATTAAAAAAGCTCAGCAGATCAGAACACCATAGGAGAGTCCACCCACTCCTGCCATCCAACCCAAGAAACAGGACCCCCGCATAACAAAGGTCCACCGCACATAGAGCCGAGCCCCCACCCGCCCCAGCCCCGATAGCCAGGCCCCCGGTCCATGAGAACCCCAAGTCCAGCATCCCAGAGAGCCAGAGCACCACACTTCAATGGCACTCCGACTCCCCGAGA
Organism: Notolepis coatsorum; assembly: GCF_963971535.1. Classification (NCBI taxonomy): domain Eukaryota; kingdom Metazoa; phylum Chordata; class Actinopteri; order Aulopiformes; family Paralepididae; genus Notolepis; species Notolepis coatsorum. Next base: position 52,195,868 of record NC_140174.1, on the reverse strand, counting down.
CCCAGAACCCGGGGCCCCCACGGCCCAGAGACAAAATCACCAAAACCACAGCAACCGAGCCCCCCCCCCCCCCCCCCCCCCCAAAAAAATAACACGCGTAGCGACCCCACAACACACAAGACCCCCTTCTCCGGGGCCGAACCACCAAAATGATGGCGTCCCCGCCGATACTCCCCCCCACTAAGCCACACCTGCCCAAACGTGGGTACACATACACTCTATAAAGTGAAACAGTGAAACATCACAAGCCCCCATCCGCCCCTGTCCCAACCACTACGGTCCCCACCCCATGAGGACCCCGAATCCAGCGCCCCAGTGAGTCAGAGCATCATACCTCTTTAACACTCCGAGACCCCGAACCAGGGGCCCCCATCAGCCCGAAACCACGACCACCAAACCCACAACATCAAGGGCCCAAAACATCCCACCCCATATATAAATAGAATATAATAAAAATTATAAAAAAATATTAATTATACAAATAAAATTATATTTCTGAAGACGTTTCTAAAATACATTTCTTCCCCCACTCCCACCCCAGGACCCTTCAGGACCAACATCCTGACCTCGCTCCGCTGCTACAGTAAATCATGGATTTTTCTCTCTCAGCTGCCAATGCCCACAAATGAATGTTAGATTATTTAACTCCAATTAGCTGAGCTGTGCTGATCTCCAAATAAATTACATCTAGGAATGTTAAAGCCCAATTAATTATTGTAAGTTTGTCAGGTTGTTTCCATCTCATAGCTATCATTTTTTTGTGGTTTTGGTTTCCTACGCTGAGTGGTGGTTATTTTGATTCCCGGCCGCTTGTTGTTCCAAATTTATTTAGATATTGTAGATTGTATTTTACGCCAGTAGTTGATTGGGGGGATTAGGGGAGCATTGAGCTAATAAAGTTTATTCTGGGTAATACGTTCATTTTGATAATGGATGGTCGGGCTTGTAGCAAGTTGGGGAGGCTCGACCATCTATTGAGATCCTGAAGTATTTTGTTGTACGTGCCTGTATAATTGTGTCTAACAGTCTGACTCAGGGTGGGGAAAATCTCGATGCCGAGGTATTTGAAATGTTCAACTATGTGGATGTCTGCTGGGAGGTCCACATCTCTGGCCAACTCATTAAGGGGTAGACAAGCAGATTTGGGCCAGTTGATTTTGAAGCCTGATAGTTGACCAAATTTGTCAATTATCTTAAGTAAGTTTGTGGCCGATTTGGAGGGGTCCTGCATAAAGATCAGTAAATCGTCGGCATAAAGGGCACTTTTGTGAGGGGTATCTTTCATTGTTATAGGGACAATTTCCTCTGTTTGTCTTATAAATTGAGCTAATGGTTCCAGGGATAGCGCGAAAAACCCGGGACTCAAAGTACAACCCTGTCTAGAAGACCTCGAGACTGAGAAGAGAGGGGAGCAGATCTTGCCAGTCATTATCATTGCTGATGGAGTGGCGTAGAGTACTTTAATCATATGAATAAATTCCTTTCCCAGTACCGCCCATAGGTATGACCACTCTATCGAATGCCTTCATGGCATCCAAAGATAGGACTGTGGGTGGCTGGTGTTTTATTATTGATTGATTGATTTAACACTTTAATTAACAGATTGCAGAATGGGTACATTACAGTACAACTCAATACACACAATTGTTAAGGGGATGCAGACCAGAGAAAGACTTTCTTCTTGTTTACATCAGGGTGCCCCATTTTCAATTCATAATGACATTTATGACATACAGATATACAGATATAAAAATCTAATGTAGTCATCTAATCTAATCTAACCATGACATTTATGACATGCAGATATACAGTACTGTTACATTTGTGACATACAAGATATGCGATATACAGTACTGTTCACAGAGATCCTAACAGTAAATATATACATACTAGGGGGAGGGAAATGTACATTAGGAGGGGGTGGGTGGGTGGGAGGGTGTTCGGATATTTACGGGGGCCAGTTTCGAATTGCAGCCTCCCGAAGTTGCTCTTTGAGAGCGGTTTTGATGGTGGGTAGGGATTCACATGTTTTTACGGCTTTGGGTAGGGCGTTCCACATTGATGTGGCATAATTGCGCAACGTGTTTAGTCCCTTGTTTGAGCCAAATCTGGGTTGAACATGAAAGCAGTGAGGTAAGTTTGTCTTCTTGAAGTTGTTCTGAATCTGCAGTGCACCCGGCTTCGTCGTTGTTGCACTTCCAAATTGCAATCAGTGCTGGAGTTGTCAAGGGTTGCTTCTTGAAGCAGTCAAAATGAGCTCCTTGGCTACACCTACAATGGGCAGGGGCACAATGGGGGCACATACATTTAGTCATTTAGGGAAGGGGCACAATGGGGGCACATACATTTAGTCATTTAGGGCAGGGGCACAATGGGGGCACATACATTTAGTCATTTAGCTGACGCTTTTATCCAAAGCGACAAGTCATCAGGAAGGGCACAACTCTATCAGCTGAGTAACAATGTTCATCAAAGTGTTGAGTGCTACAGTGTAGGTTAGTATATTAGGACAAGTGCATGATGACAGTAAGGTTAGTTAGGGTTATATAATAAAAAAAAAAAAAAAAAAAAAAAACTGGGGTGGCACCTCAGGGGCACCTGAGATTAAGATAAAATAAGATAAGATAAGATATTCCTTTATTAATCCCCTTGGGGAAATTCCAGCGACACACACATACAGCTCATCGTCTCATTAATAATAATAACAACATCACAATCATTACATTTTTTACTGTAACAATGGCACAGCATAAATTCAAACAGGCATGTACATTTGTTGACACATGTCATCTACAGAATGCCTGAGACGCCATATGCGATAGTCAGGCTGCATCAACAACAGAGTAAACAAAGTGTCGTTGCGCCAGGTGGGCGGGAGGGAGGGAGGGATGGACAGGCGGGGTCGGGAGACAGTCTTAGGATCCACTCCTACAGCGCGCATACGTGGCAGCCGTCCAGAAACAGTTCTTACGGCGCTCGGCGTAAACACGGGAGGGGAGGAGGTCTGGGTGGGGGTTGGGGGTGTGGGGGGGGAGTGCCGAGCCAGATCTGGTGGGGGGAGGTGAGGTGTTGGGAAGGGAAACACTGCATTCCAGTTGTTATCTCGTCTGACTCCCTCTTCCGAGGCCGCGAGACAGGCGGGCAGACCTTGGCATTCCACAGTTTCACACCAGACTTGAGAGTGTGTGGGGGGGGGGGGGGGTGCAGTAGAAGACAATGACCCCTAAAAGCACCGTTCTTGACTCAAATTCGATCCGTTGCGCTCTTGACCTCTCAACTGTTCGTCAGATGAATGGACAGCGAGTCGTTTAACAAGTTCCATGTGGGTTTCAGGGGGGGCACGTGCCCCTGGTGGCCCAGTGGTAAAATCGTGCATCTTCTGTAGCTTCTGGACTCCACTGCGCTTCTTTTCGGTAGTCCTCTGCTTCGGCGACCGACCCAAGCTTCTTTCTCGTACCCTGTTTGGTTACGATGGTTAGCTTGGCTGGGAAGAGTAGCGTTGGCCTGTAGCCCATTTGCCATAACTCTGACATGGCTGTATTCTTTACGTTGAGCCACGATCTCCGGTGGGTAATAATAATAATAATAATAATAATAATAATAATAATAATAATAATAATAATAATAATAATAATAATAATAATAATAATAATAATAATAATAATAATAATAATAATAATAATAATAATAATAATAATAATAATAATAATAATAATAATAATAATAATAATAATAATAATAATAATAATAATATTAATAATAATAATAATAATAATAATAATAATAATAATAATAATAATAATAATTGTTACGAAGGATCAGATTAAACCGAATATATATATTTATTGATTGATATATATTGCATAATATTTGTATATCGTTTGATATCCCTTGTGTATTCCTTGTACATATACACGGAATATCCCTTTAACCTAGTACAGACCATAATATTTCGTTCTCCTATTGGACAGCGGTCCCTTAGGCGCCATTGCCATACCCCCAAGGTCTGGTTCAAAGTCACCGCCAAAGACTTGCCTGGACATGAACGGCTCTGCGCAAGGATATGAGACAGGAATAAAGCTGGTACTAGTTTGTTCACCTAACGTATAAATACGGCGCAGGTGAATACAGAAGTCACAGTTACCCAATAAGTTGAAGCCTCACCCACGATACAACGTGCGGTGAAGTATGGCCTGTTTGGCCCCAAATAGAGCATTGAGACCGCGTGCGAATTAATAACTGAAGTATCAGAGTTTAACGCTGTACCGTCGAGTTCAACCTATTCTATTAAGTCAGTAATAGTCTATTTATGTATAGTGTATCGTGCGGCTACCGTTCTACAGTGACCAGCATCACCAACGTTTCCTCGTACCAGCTAGTGTGCTTATCCAGGCTGGGCTGCTTACCCTGGCGCTTTCACCCGAGGAGCCCTAGACGAGGACCGTGTGGATCATGTACACTGGATAACCTACCGACGACTGCATAGCCCTTTTCGGCTGGATTATATTTTGCTTTGGTCCTGTAATTGATGGAGCGGAGAATCGCCTACACCCACAATTGTGTGGGATTTACCCTGTGAGGAGCAACGTCGAGCCCGCCTCTCAGAAGCCTGAGGCCGGCTAGCTTTCTTCCATGCGGAGCTGCATGCCACGGAGAGCAGCTGTATTCGTCTGCGGATCAAGAGATTATTGCACCGTCTCCTGTACTTGGAGTCTCTTTATCATCGTTGACCCAGACTCTACTACCGACAAATCCTCTCCCCTTGCTGGCTTACAACCGGAGGGACCCTACCAGTATCTCCCGCTACCTTACTAGAGTACCATAGATATAATTCCTAAGAGTCAGGTTGTATTATTATCTCCTGCGTAATATGAGAATGGACATACGTTATTGATTTGCCTACGCACATTCCTTTGCCTTATAAGCGCACCTTACGTAAAGTATATTATGTACTATCATTGCTGCTAATAAATACTTAAACCCAGTTTTGTGTGGAACCGAGTCATTGTGGGAAGTGTTCATCATAAGATACCTGTGTACTGTATGGCCAGTAGTAATGTACATAAGACAGTAGTGGTTTAATGATACCATACTTATATAATACAGTCAGGGAATTGTACCCCTCAGTTACAATTGGTCCTTCGAGCCGGAGGGTAACTAGCGTAATATTAATATAGTAGTATTAATATTGACATGGCCAATGATGAACACTCCACAAAACGGTTCTCCTAAAATAGATCGCCCGCAGCGTAGACGGCAGACACCTCAGTACTTAGAGGATTACGTTGCCAGTATACTACCTAGCTTTCTACAGACGTCAAATGCGGAAAAAGTAGATAGTAAAGTTATGTCCAACCCTACCGACCAGGCTACCCCGCCAGTAGAGACCCTAGTGGGTTCTAACGTAACTGACCAAGCTCACGGTGGGGACCAGGAGGGACCTGACATGACTTTACCCCCCGCCAAGACCGAAGAAGTAGTCCCCGGAGAGCTCCAGGATAAAGAAAGCCCTCCAGGGATGGAACCCGACCCACCACAAGAAGGGACGCGCACCTCGGTGATGGATCTCCTCGATACGCGACAGGAGAACGGATCTCCAACGAGTACTACCAGGAGCAGATCACCTCAACCAGCGTCTTCCCCCAGCGAGGCGAACAAGATGCTGGCGCAGGCCTTTATCGCCAGCCTGGCAGCCTCAACCGAGCGCGATCGACTCCAAGCACAGACGCTTAGCGAGCACGAACATTCTTCCATGGAAAGAGAACGCCTTCAAGCGCAGCAACGGAGTGACGAAGACCGCATACGCCTAGAGATTAGACGCCTCCAGACGGAAGAGAATATGGGAAGAGACCGCGCCGAAGCCCAGCGCGCCGCTGCCGGTGCCCAAAGAGAAGCAGAGCGCGACCTCGCTCTCACCAAGCGCGAAGCCGAGCGCGACCGATTACAAGCGCAGATAATGGAGCAGCTGATTACCAGGGTAACCCCCCCTCCCTCCGCACGGGGCTCCAGGGCCTCGTCAAGACAAGGGTCAAGGGCACCCTCCCCTACCCGATCAAGCGACCCTGAGCCCGGCGACCAGAGAGAGCCTATACCCCTCTCCGAACCCCTTCCCCGACCGGTCCAAGCGAGACCCAGCTACAGGGAAGAACCGGTCTATACCGCGGAGAGGCTAAATAAACGACTACAGGATCTAGATGACCTGCCAGAGGAAGAAGAAGAGGGAGAGGAGGAGAGTCAAGCCCAACAGCATCACAGTACTCCACAGGACCAGGAGGTCCAGTACAGCCCAGACTTTACCCCCGCGGCTCTGCACTACAGACCCCCGACTCTATTCACGGGTGAGCTTGACGCACGACCAGCCCCGAGGAACAGCACCTGGGTATGCGGGCCTTGGTACCCAGCAGGTACCAGCCCCCCACGACACGTAAGAGGAGACTCGCCTAGGAGGCCTCTCCTCCAACGCTCACCGATGTGCCAGCCATCCATGGCATCGTACCTTGGCACACCGACGTTCCCGGACTTCACACACGAGAACAGAGCACAGTACACAGAGCTACGAATGTGCTTAGAGACAATGATGTCCGATGTAACTGATGAACCGTACAAGTATGCTATCCTACTCAAGCACCTCAAGGTGCCCCGAGCGCACAATATAGCGCTGGCATATTCCACCTCTACTACCCCCTACACCGTGGCTCTAGCAGCACTCGACCAGAGATATGGACGCATATGGGACTACGTAATACAAGAGATAAGGAATATTGACCGCCTACCTCCAGCCACAGACAATCGCTCACTAGATGACCTGTCTATCAAGGTACAATCCCTGGTAGGGATGCTGGGGGCGCAAAAGGAAAAGGGTATGCACGAACTGTACGCAAACTCTAATGTCGAGAGGATTTTAGAGAAGCTTCCGCCCGCCCGACAAGAGCGCTTCAGGCGGCAAAGAGACCACCGTGATCCTAACGGTCCCGAGCCATCCCTCCTAGACCTAGCCGACTTCCTGGCGAGAGAAGTCAACAGCCTACGGTTGGATACGTTCGTGCGGAGCACACCAAGCTCCAGAGAGGGACCTAGGAGAGCAAACGATGGCCGCAGACTGGTGACCGTCATGCACCAAGCAGAATCAGTACCGAGCAACAAGAACCACAGTACCCCCTCGATGAAAGAGAAGTGGAAGATTGTGTGCCCGTACTGCGAAAAGGAACACTGGCTGTCACACTGTGACACGTTCAAGAAGATGACCGCCGACGAGGTGAGTCAATGGATAAAGTCCAACCGACGCTGTTACCGATGTGCGCGCAGTCACATGGCAGCCGATTGCCGCTTAAAGAAGAGGTGTAGTCGGTGTGACAGAGCCCACTTGGACGGCCTACATGACAGTAACAGAAGAAAGCCTGCACCCTCAAGCAGCACAAAGGCAAGTGTTATGTACATTGACCCCGCCAGCAGCGGGGGCGCCCGGGTGCTCTTGAAGGTGGTCCACGTAACATTGAGTTACGAAGACAAGGTCATGGACACCTACGCCGTCCTTGACGACGGGTCAGAGAAGACCCTTCTCCTCGCGTCTGCTGCGGCCCAGCTGGGGCTGCGGGGGAGCGAAGAAACGATGACGATTCGGACAATAAGAAGAGACCTAAAGACGATAAAGGGCGAGAATGTCTCCTTCACTATCGCAGCAAGCGGGCAGCCAGAGAGACGGTATAGGATCACTAACGCTTTCACCAGCCAAGACATAGGCCTGTCGCAGTACACCTACCCCATCGCCAAGCTGATGGATAAATATGTGCACCTGCGTCAACTACCTATACCGCTCATAGACGGTGCCACCCCGACCCTGCTGATAGGCTCCGACCATGCACACCTCATCGTCCCGATGGACTGGGTCCACACTGGGCCCAGAGGCTGTCCTGCAGCAGTCGAGACCCGCCTAGGATGGACACTACAAGGCCCCCTCTCTAGGTCTCCTAACCGAACAGCAGCCACTAGCTGCCTCCACTCCAGAGTGACAGAAGAAGACACCACCCTCCTACAGCATGTCGAGAGGCTATGGACACTAGAGACAATGCCCTTTAAGAACGAAAAGAAAGACATTCGTTCCAAGGAAGACATTTACGCTATAGCCCTCCTCGAGCGGGGGACAAAGAGAGTCAAAGTCAATGGAGTGATGAGATACGCAACTCCACTCCTGAGGCGAGAGGGTATGCCTATTTAACCTGTCCTTAGAACAGGCTGTCATCCCCACCTGCCTGAAGAAGTCCACTATTATCCCTGTACCCAAAAAATCCAAGCCTGCTTGCCTCAACGACTACCGCCCTGTAGCTCTCACCTCCATAGCCATGAAGTGCTTTGAGAAGCTAGTAAAGGGCTACATCTGCTCCTCCCTCCCCATCAACATGGACCCCCTGCAATTTGCATACCGCCCCAACAGGTCCACGGAGGACGCCATAGCCCATGTGCTGCACACAGCAGCATCACACCTGGACAAGAGGCAGGGGAACTATGTGAGAATGCTATTCATCGACTACAGCTCGGCATTCAATACCATAGTCCCCTCCATACTCATAGCCAAGCTCAGGGACCTGGGCTTGAACTATGACCTCTGCCAGTGGGTCTTGGACTTCCTGACTGGCAGACCCCAGGTGGTGAGAGCAGGCAACTGCACCTCCTCATCCATCACCCTCAACATAGGGGCCCCCCAGGGCTGTGTTCTGAGTCCCCTCCTCTACTCCCTGTACACACACGACTGTGTGGCTCAGCGGAGTAGCAATACAATCATCAAATTTGCTGACGACACAGTGGTGGTGGGCCTGATCTCTGCCAACGACGAGAGGGCCTACCTGGAAGAGGTCAAGGTCCTGGCGGGATGGTGCCAGGAAAACAGCCTCTCCCTGAACGTCAGCAAAACAAAGGAGATGATTGTGGACTTCAGGAGGTCGGGGGTCAAGGACTACAGCCCCCTCAGCATCGACGGGGCACCGGTTGAGAGAGTCAACAGCTTTAAGTACCTCGGAGCCTACATATCCGAGGACTTGACATGGACCACACACATTGACAGTGTTGTGAAGAAGGCACGACAATGCCTCTACTTCCTCAGGCGCCTAAGGAAGTTCCAAGTCAGTCAGAAGATCCTTAAGAACTTCTACTCATGTACAATAGAGAGCATCTTGACCGGCAACATCACCTCCTGGTTTGGGAATAGCACTGCACAAGACCGAAGCAGACTACAAAGAGTGACACGTTCAGCCGAACGCACAATTGGAGGGGGGCTCCCCACCCTCCAGAACATTTACAACAAGCGTTGCAAGGGCAAGGCTAAGAGAATCATTAAAGACTCCAGTCACCCGAACAACTGCCTCTTTGAACTGCTGCGGTCAGGCAAGCGATACCGGAGTCTCAAGGCGAGCACAGAAAGACTCAGAAGAAGCTTCTATCCCCAGGCCATCAGGCTGCTAAACGAACAATGAACACTACACAACAACAACCACCAAACGCACATAGCACACACATCCACACGCACACACTCACTTTAAACAAACACACTGTAGCACCCACTCCACACACTTTATAGCACACACCCACTTTAAACAAACACACTGTAGCACCCACTCCCCACACTTTATATTTATTGATGAAGGATTGCACTACAACTCGTACACCTTACTGTAAATTGTACCTAAATTGTACCTCATCCCATTTCTGCTTTGCACTATATAGTACTGTACATTAGTACACTGCATAGTATTGTATATTATATGGTAACTCAGAACATTGTACATATGTCTATACCGAACACTGTGACCTCATTTTCTTCTTCTAAATTACATGCTATACTATGTTATTTGATACTATCTTGTCTAGCACAGTCTCTGGAGCGTAACAGTAAGAAGCATTTTGTATGAAAGTATTCTGTACTTCTGTATGACAACTATTAAAGAAACTTGAACCTTCCACGCCCCAAAAGAAGCGACGGAGCGGTATCTATCGAACACAGAGCGGCGCCTAGCCAGAGACCCCGCTCAAGCTACTGTGTACCGCGCTGAGATTGACAAGCTAATCACAGCGGGACACATAAAGAAAATTGACATTAAAGAGGCCGATCAGACGACCGAATCATGGTACGTGCCGCACCACAAAGTCCACCACAACGGCAAGGATCGTATTGTGTTCAACTGCAGCTACCAGATCGGATCACAAAATCTGAATAAAGAGCTCTTGCCCGGCCCAACACTCGGCCCCTCTCTACTAGGCGTGTTACTACGTTTCCGCCAAGACAAGGTGGCCATCAGCGGCGACATCAAAGGGATGTTCCTGCAGGTGCGACTAGTGGAGGAGGACAAGCCCCTGCTGCGGTTCCTATGGAGAGAGAGGATCGGGGATGAGCAACCAGCCATCTATCAATGGGAAGTCCTCCCTTTCGGAACCACATGCAGCCCATGCTGTGCTACGTTTGCACTGCAAAAACACGTCACAGAGGACCCAGCAGCTGATGAAGAGGTCCGACAAAGTATAGGAAATAGTTTCTACGTGGACAACTGTCTGCAAAGCGTCTCGACGCCAGAAGAAGCTGAGGCCCTCCTACTCAAGCTCCGCGCCTCCCTGATCAAAGGCGGCTTTGATCTCCGGCAGTGGGCCAGCAGCGACCCTCAAGTATTGCGCAGCCTCTCCCCAGAGGACAAGGCAGCAAGCAGCGAGACCTGGATGGCGACCATCCCAGGAGAAGCCCAAGAAATGACATTAGGACTAGTCTGGCGCTTCAAAACAGACTCGCTCCATTATAAACACACACCCCTGACCAAGGAGCAGGGAAGGTCGACTGCACTACCGACCACAAGACGGAGTGTATACAGAACACTCGCCAGACAATATGACCCGTTGGGATGTATTCTACCTTACACCACCAGGGCAAAGATGATTGTAAGAGCGTTATGGGACAAGGACCAGGGCTGGGACGACCCCATACCCGAACACCTTGCCTCCACATGGAGAGAGTGGGAGACAGAACTCAGCTCACTCCCAGGTGTCAACATACGCCGCAGCTACTTCCCACCCACAGTGAGGCCGGAGACGTGCCAGATGGACCTGCACGTCTTCAGCGACGCCTCCGAAGTAGCCTACGGTTCGGTGGCCTACTTGCGTGCCCGAGAGGAGGGAGGAGAAATACATACTGCCTTCATCCTGGCTCGCTCAAGAATAGCCCCCCGCAAGCAACAATCTATCCCGCGTCTAGAGCTCTGCGCAGCCCTAGCAGGAGCGCAACTCGCCACGTTAATCCAATGTGAACTCACCATCCCGGTGCAAAGAACAATCCTGTGGTCAGACTCCATGACCGTACTCACATGGATCCAGTCTGATTCGTGCAGATACAAGGTCTTCGTGGGAGTCAGAATCACAGAGATCCAAGATTTAACAGAAGCAGCAAGCTGGAGGTATGTGGACACAAAACACAACCCAGCTGACGTCATCACCCGGGGAATGTCCCTGGATGACCTCACCCGTCACAATCTATATAGTGACGGGCCCGAGTTCCTCAAGCTCCCGGAAGAAGAGTGGCCTACACCCACCCCACGGGAGGCGAGTGAAGAGGAGGCAGAGAATAAGAAATCTATGTTCTGTGGGTTGACACACACACTCGTCCCCACAGACCACAACATAGACGACTGCCTCACCCTTGAGAGTGCGCAGCTAAAGACATTCCTGTGGCACCACCCAGAGGTTCAGCCCACTACTGACATTACTGCAGCTAACTACGAAGAAGCAGAACTTCTTCTGCTACAGCGAGCCCAAGGAGACTCGTTCCCCGACGAGCTAGACTGTCTACAGGGATCAAAGCCAGTCCCGTCAGACAGCAGATTGCTCAACTTAGCCCCTGAGAGCGACGCCCATAATCTCATCAGAGTGGGTGGTCGTCTGAGGAGAGCCCCAGACTTACCGGATGACGTCAAGTACCCGATAGTCTTAAACAGCCGACACAAGGTCACAGAGCTTATCATAAAGAAATACGACGAGGACGTGCATCACGCCGGGGCAGAGAGAGTCTTCGCGGAGATCAGACGTCGTTATTGGATACTGCAAGGGAGAGAAGCAGTACGATGCTTCCAGCGGACTTGTCTAGACTGTCGTAAATGGCGAGCACAGCCCAGTATACCCCGGATGGCTGACCTACCCCCCTGTCGCCTCCGACTCGGCGACAAGCCTTTTCACTCCACCGGTATGGACTGTTTCGGCCCGCTGTATGTAAAGAAAGGAAGAGGGACTGAGAAGCGGTGGGGTATTGTATTCAAATGCATGACCACCCGAGCGATACACATAGAACTCCTTCCAACCATGAGCACAGACTCATTCCTTATGGCCTTCCGAAGATTCACATCGCGGAAAGGGAAACCGTCTATATTATTGTCTGATCACGGGACAAACTTCAAAGGCGGAGAAAGAGAGCTGAGAGAGAGCTTCCAAGCTATGGGCCCAGAACTTAAGACCCACCTCGCTCCATATCAGATTGATTTCCAGTTTAACCCCCCGAATGCACCTCACTTCGGTGGAACTTGGGAACGAGAAGTACGTTCAATAAAGACAGCCCTGTACGCCGTGCTTGGGGCCCAGACTGTGGCTGAAGAAATCCTAACGACAGTCCTCACGGAGATCGAGGGAGTATTGAACTCAAAGCCCCTCGGTTACGTCTCAAGTGATGTAGCAGATGTTGACCCAGTCACCCCCAACACTCTCTGGATGGGGCGGCTGGACCCCGCGCTACCACAGACAGTGTACAGGCCTGAAGAAGCGAACGGCCGAAGAATGTGGAGGTACAGTCAAGTATTGGCTGACAGGTTTTGGAACAGTTTCCTACTCCACTATCTACCGTCTCTACAGACCCGCCAGAAATGGGTGAAAGAAAGAGACAATTTGACAGAAGGAACAGTCGTCATGATTATCGACCAGTCACTACCCCGAGCTATGTGGCCGGCCGGCCGCGTAAGCAAAGTGATCACTGGTGCCGACGGAAAGGTCAGAGCGGCAGAAGTGCTCGTCCAAGGGCGGACATACACCCGGCCCGTGGCGAGGCTAATAGAGTTGCCAAGGCTCCCCGACACTCTTGATGACGACCATGACCCCCTGACTTTGTGAACTGCCTACCCTCACAACAGACATTGAGTAGTGGACAGTGCGGTTAATCTGTCTCTGCTTATCTAATTAGGTGGGACTAATTAGGAGGCGGCTGTTACGAAGGATCAGATTAAACCGAATATATATATTTATTGATTGATATATATTGCATAATATTTGTATATCGTTTGATATCCCTTGTGTATTCCTTGTACATATACACGGAATATCCCTATAACCTAGTACAGACCATAATATTTCGTTCTCCTATTGGACAGCGGTCCCTTAGGCGCCATTGCCATACCCCCAAGGTCTGGTTCAAAGTCACCGCCAAAGACTTGCCTGGACATGAACGGCTCTGCGCAAGGATATGAGACAGGAATAAAGCTGGTACTAGTTTGTTCACCTAACGTATAAATACGGCGCAGGTGAATACAGAAGTCACAGTTACCCAATAAGTTGAAGCCTCACCCACGATACAACGTGCGGTGAAGTATGGCCTGTTTGGCCCCAAATAGAGCATTGAGACCGCGTGCGAATTAATAACTGAAGTATCAGAGTTTAACGCTGTACCGTCGAGTTTGACCTATTCTATTAAGTCAGTAATAGTCTATTTATGTATAGTGTATCGTGCGGCTACCGTTCTACAGTGACCAGCATCACCAACGTTTCCTCGTACCAGCTAGTGTGCTTATCCAGGCTGGGCTGCTTACCCTGGCGCTTTCACCCGAGGAGCCCTAGACGAGGACCGTGTGGATCATGTACACTGGATAACCTACCGACGACTGCATAGCCCTTTTCGGCTGGATTATATTTTGCTTTGGTCCTGTAATTGATGGAGCGGAGAATCGCCTACACCCACAATTGTGTGGGATTTACCCTGTGAGGAGCAACGTCGAGCCCGCCTCTCAGAAGCCTGAGGCCGGCTAGCTTTCTTCCATGCGGAGCTGCATGCCACGGAGAGCAGCTGTATTCGTCTGCGGATCAAGAGATTATTGCACCGTCTCCTGTACTTGGAGTCTCTTTATCATCGTTGACCCAGACTCTACTACCGACAAATCCTCTCCCCTTGCTGGCTTACAACCGGAGGGACCCTACCAGTATCTCCCGCTACCTTACTAGAGTACCATAGATATAATTCCTAAGAGTCAGGTTGTATTATTATCTCCTGCGTAATATGAGAATGGACATACGTTATTGATTTGCCTACGCACATTCCTTTGCCTTATAAGCGCACCTTACGTAAAGTATATTATGTACTATCATTGCTGCTAATAAATACTTAAACCCAGTTTTGTGTGGAACCGAGTCATTGTGGGAAGTGTTCATCATAAGATACCTGTGTACTGTATGGCCAGTAGTAATGTACATAAGACAGTAGTGGTTTAATGATACCATACTTATATAATACAGTCAGGGAATTGTACCCCTCAGTTACAATAATAATAATAATAATAATACATTGTATTTGTATTGCACTTTTTCGTTCACTAGGATCCCAAAGTGCTAAGTAGTCTTCGTAAATAGCGATGCAGTGGCCTTTGTACAACAACTTGCCTTTTCTAGCTCGGGCCTCCCGGATGATTAGCTCCTTTAGCTGATATGGATCCGCATAATTATAGTTCTCGGCCTCTGTCCTTTTGCTGGTTTAGCCATGTTAGAGCGGCATGCTCTATCACGTTCCGGAGGGTTAGTCAACAATTATTTACCCAGGACTTCTTGCAGCATATCAGGAAAAAAGTGTGATGGATGGGGTCCTTCAATGTCCTCTGGTAGACCGATAATTCTTATGTTATTCCGTATTTTACGAGACTGAACTTCAGTGAACCTAGCTTGAATCTTGGCTAGCTCGGTTAGTCTGTTAGCTTGGTCCAACTCAAAAAGCTGCAAGAGTTTTTCTTGCCGGCTAGCCTCCCTGTGAGTGAGATAATCTCATTTGTATTGTCTATGGTTTTTGTTTGGAGCATTATACCTTCTTTTTTTTGTATCCACTTTTTCTCCTTATTTTTTTTAAATTTTCTCCCATCCCAATTTCGTATCGCCAATTATTTTTCCCTTCAATTCTCCCCTCCCCTATCTTGAACGTTGCTAGACTATGCCTCCCACTGGTCGGCTGTAGTGAGGATAGAAGCATTTCATCACGTGTCCCCTCCGGTACACGAGGAGCTACAGCCTGTCGCATCTTTTCACCAGACAGCGCGGTCTCTCAGTGGCGAGGAGTAACGCGTGGGAGGCTCACGCTGCCCCCGATACTTCCTGACTCTGCTGTACAGGCATCACCCAACCGACCTGTAGGAGTCGCTGTCCACAACGTCCAATCCCCACCCATCGACTTTCCACCCGCTACCTCTGCCAATTGAGATAGTATGACGACTGGTCCAAGCCGCAGGCAATGCTGACTCTGGGAATCGAGACCGCAGCCTCTTGCATTGATGACCAGCACAATCTCCGCTACGCCACCCAGCCGCACCTTGCATTTCGACCTTCTTATCCAAGGTCTGCATGGCCGTTCTTATCTCGGCTGTTACTGCTAGGCGGTAAGTCTCAAAGTGCGCCTCGAGGAGCTCAGCAAGGACCATTTTGATAGCCACTCAGTGTAGCTTCCGGTGTGCTCGGCGCTTGAAGGTATATCTTGTTGGCTATTGTGGATGACGCACCATGCTTATTTGTCTGTTTGCCTGCCATGTTTTGTCATAAAAAGTATTATACTGCGGAAATAATTTATTAAAAGAAAGAAAAAATACCAGTGAGGGCATTAAAAGTGATAATTTGTAAAAGCTAGGGGAGCGGTTGTGAATGTGCGTCTTCACTCCATGACACCGGAAGCCCCACTACATACAGTATTTGGATTTTATGGTGGTTTTTGTTTTTGTGATGTTTCTTCTTGACTTGTACAGCCCATGGGGGCTATTCCATGTGATCTTGGGCTATACAAATACATTTGATTTGATTTGACCCATCCCCTTGTCCTTGTCCTTGAGCAGACATGGGCTACAGTGTGGGCCACGCCCCGGGGACCAATCCAAGTGCTCCTGTCCGTCTTCGTTGAGGGCGCGATCTGTTCTGCATGTTTTTCCATTGGGTTTATCTTATTGGGAGGGGAAACCCTTGCGAGCACGGGGAGAACATGCAAACTCCACACAGAAAGCCTCTGGAGATACCTCACTTGGGTACCTGGCAACGCGGCAACCTGGTCCCCAAGTGGGAATCGAACCCAGGACCTTCTAGCTGTAAGGCGACAGTGTTAACCACTACACCACTGTGCCGCCACACATACAATAGTATTTATGTAAGTGTATCTATTAGTCAAATAGATTATTATGGTCTGCAGCACAAGTTTTATTTTTTCTTTACCTTTGTGACACACACATCCGGCCTTTGTTTTGTATGTAGCCCTGTTGATTGTGTGTGTGTGTGTGTGTTGCGTCTCGGGGTGTAGCGGCCTCTGCCTGGGTCCACTTCTAGTGGCAGTCGGGGAGGTATACCGTACGCGCTTTCTTATCAATAATAGTCTCCACACTTTCAGTTCCGTTGTCAGATATCAATTGGATATCCGATTTATTTAGAAAAGTATTTTACATGGAAGATGGGACCAAAGCGATCCAAAGCGTCCCTAAGCGATCCAAAGTGTGGTTCAAAGCGTTCCTAAGCGGTCAGAAAACTGTGTGCCATTCCCCGTTCTACACCCCCCAGCTGATTCCCATCACTAATTTATGCCCTCAGCTGCCCAGTGGCTGGTCCGCCTTGACAGGTGAACCACCCACAATACAACTGAGTTCATTCAATTTTCCTCAGAATAGGCCAACACTGGGCAAGTATTCCCCTTTTGGCTACACAGATAAATCATAACATTCACATAAATTATATCCTTCTATTAAGTGATATGGTGATATAATAATAATAATAATAATAATAATAATAATAATAATAATAATAATAATAATAATAATAATAATAATAATAATAATAATAATAATAATAATAATAATAATAATAATAATAATAATAATAATAATAATAATAATAATAATAATAATAATAATAATAATAATAATAATAATAATAATAATAATAATAATAATAATAATAATAATAATAATAATAATAATAATCCATAACCAAAACACTCATATGGCCCTTACACAGGGTATTGAACCCAATATGCAGATACAGAGCAAAGATAGGCAGGTCTTGTTCAAACCCAGTTTGGGTATATTTAATAATAAATAGAATGGTCAGGTATTCAGGCAAGGGTCGATACACGGGGGGAGCACTCGTATAGTCCAGGGGTGTGCACGGGGCAGGTGAGTCAGACAGGCAGGGGTCAATACACGGGTACGGAATAGTCAGCCAGACGGGTCCAGGGTAGTCAGGCAGGCAGAGATCAAAACGGGTGCAGGTCCTCATACTTTCCTGGGAGAGAGAGAGAAGCCAGAGAAGCCAAGTAGGAACCGTGACTGTGTGCCTGGAGCCCACATTGACTCTTAAGACACCACATACAAAGAGAGCTGTCAGATAGTTCATGTGTTATATTGTGTGGAGCACTTGACCAACATGATACAATCAAAATGCGAAATCCTCCTTTTCGGCCCCCCAAACTAAACCAGTGTCATCGTCAGCAGCCTGGGTAACCTGTTCAAGTTTCTTTAATAGTTGTCATACAGAAGTACAGAATACTTGTCTGCCCTAGTCCAGCCCTTTGTGAAAAACCTGGGCGTGTTTTTTGACCTCGAGTTTAGCTTCAATAGGCAGGTGAACTCGGTGGTGAAGGGGTGTTTTTTCCATAGCTAGGATCAAGGCCATTCTCTCCCCCTCAGACCTTGAAAGAGTCATCCACGCCTTCATATCCTCACGGCCAAATTTCCCTCAGAATGATTAAAGTATTTCTATTCTATTCTATTTAGATTATTGCAACTCCATGTACTGTACCTGGGGCTTTACACTTTCCGTGCCAGCCATGCGGTGCCTAGGAACCCCGTTCAATGACAGAGCTCTCATATTTGCAAGACTATATCTTAAATGATGGCTATGTGTCTAATATGGCCGTCACTTATCAATGACTTGTTTGCAGTCAACATTGTCGAAACGGATTGTTGAATTAAGGGACTCTGTGTGGGGATGTTAGTGACTGTCTAACTGTGCATATGACTGTTTGCACCTGTAACAGGTTACCTATGCATATATATCTGTCTCCACCGGAGGGCACTCTAGGCGTAGCTACCGGAGTATTCTACCGTAGAGGGAACTATATAAGAGGTCGCCCCCTCTCATTTCTTTCTCTACTCCAACGGCTCTCAAAGAGAGGAGAGCTCTGTACATCTACTGCTTATATGTGAATAAAGAAGTCAAGCCAGTTCGGGAACAATAGAGAATCCATACCTCTTGACCACATTATTGTTGCCCCAAAGCGTGTTCTGTTAACACGGATTGTTTTTTAATCGGTTCATTTCAGTTTTTATACCATTTTGAAAAACGCTCGTTTTTTGAAAGTTTCAGAAAAAAATTAAGATTCTCTGATAATCGCCCTTTACTGGAATACACTGGAATACACAAAACACGTTGTCATTTTTCGCCTTATTTATTAATCGTTTTCAAATAAACGCTAGATTACCGATAGTATATGTGTACTTATGCACGCTATAGAAGCGGGCTGAAAAAACGATTATCTTATTTCCTGATCGCACACACACACACACACACACACAAACCCCGCGAACTTTGGAAATTACTCAATAATCAACTAGGCTGCAGTAAAAAACTTAAAACCAGATTCTCAAACATAAACATAAAGACGGACAACACGCTCATCACAGACAAGCTGGATGTAGCCAATTACTTAAACATCTTCTTCACAAACATAGCCACAACACTGGTAAACAAACTACCCTCCCACTCAGGGCATTATGGGGTAGAACACATAGTAACATACTACAAAAACCTAGGGGTCCACACGACTTCAAACTTGAAATGGTAACAACCGATGAGGTACTCAAAAAATTGAGCGCCCTCCAACCTAACAAGGCCACTGGCCATGACAACATCCCCTCCAAATTCCTCAGAGACGCAGCAGCCGCCATCACCCCAGTCATCACACAC
This sequence comes from Notolepis coatsorum, assembly GCF_963971535.1. Taxonomy (NCBI): domain Eukaryota; kingdom Metazoa; phylum Chordata; class Actinopteri; order Aulopiformes; family Paralepididae; genus Notolepis; species Notolepis coatsorum. Next base: position 52,176,668 of record NC_140174.1, on the reverse strand, counting down.
ATAATAAACCTCTCTATAAGACAGGGGCACGTCCCCAAGGACTTCAAAATTGCGAGAGTGACCCCTCTACACAAAAAGGGCAGCAAATTAGACCCAGGCAACTACCGCCCTGTTTCTATTCTTACCTCCATCTCGAAAGTCATGGAGAAAATAGTCTACGAACAGGTCGAAAAGTACCTGGCGGAAAAAAACCTAATCTACGAATTCCAATCTGGCTTCAGAACGTCCCACTCCACTGACACATGCCTCCTCTATTTGAACGACCACATCAAACAAGAGGTGGACGCTGGCAAATACTGCGGCATGGTCATGCTGGACCTACAAAAGGCCTTCGACACTGTCAATCACTCCATTCTAATGGACAAGCTAAAAGCAATTGGTTTTGATAGCCTATCAGTGAGCTGGATGCAATCCTACCTGGAGGGGAGAGAACAGATGGTAGAGGTAAACGGTACTCTATCCCCCCCCCCTCACAGTGAGCTGTGGTGTTCCACAAGGAAGCATACTAGGACCGCTACTCTTCCTAATTTATGCAAATGACATGTCGTCAGCCTGTGACTGCAACTTGTTCCTGTTTGCGGACGACTCAGCCCTGCTGGTCTCTGACAAGAACAAATTGCAGGTTGAAAAAACCCTCAGCACGGAACTAGGCAAAATCTGCATATGGCTCGCTGATAACAAACTATCATTACACATGGGCAAAACAGAGTCCATTCTCTTCGGTTCAAATAACAAACTCAGCAAGACCGACGGTTTCTCAGTTACAGTGGGTGACAATATTGTCACAAGGAAAGACGAAATTACCTACCTGGGTTCCATCCTAGAGGCAAATCTTTCCTGTGACAAAATGGCATCCAATGTAATAAAAAAAGTCAACCAACGAACTAGATTCTTGTACCGGATCTCCTCTCTGGTAAACAAGAATACCCTGAAGACTCTGGCAGGAGCACTCATTCAAGGGTACTATGACTATGCGTGCACCTCATGGTACCAAAGCACCTCAAAGGCGCTTAAAACAAAATTACAAACATCACAAAACAAACTGGTCAGACTACTACTTGACCTGAACCCCAGAACCCACCTCACCCCTGCCCACTTTGCCAACCTAGGATGGCTTAGAGTAGACGACAGAGTACAGCAACTTGCAATGGGCCTGGTCTACAAGATACACTATACGACCGGGGTGCCCATGTACATGTCAAAATACTTCCCAAAGGTCAGTGAATACCACAACCACTACACCAGAGGAAGCTCAACAAATCATGTTAAACCCAGATTCGGCTCAAACAAGGGACTAAACACGTTCCGCAATTATGCCACAACAATGTGGAACGCCCTACCCAAAGCTGTAAAGGAATGTGAATCCCTGCCCACATTCAAAACCGCCCTTAAAGAGCACCTACGGGAGGCTGCAATTCGAAACTGGCCACCGTAAATGCCCAAAACCCCCACCACCTCCTAATAGACAGTCTCCTCCCCACCGCATGTATATATTCCCTCCCCGCCGTATGTATATTTCCCTCCCACCCACCCACCCCCTCCTAATGTACAGTCCCCTCCCCATCATATGTATATACTCTGTCAGGATCTAGGGGTAACAGTACTGTATATTTGAATACCGCCTATGTCACAAATGTATCAGTACTAAATACCTATATGTCCCTATGCCATAAATGTCATGTATGTTGTGTATGTCATAAATGTCTATATGAATTGAAAATGGGGGACCCTGATGGAAACAAGACAAACGTCTTTCTCAGGTCTGCATCCCCTTAACAATTGTATGTATTGAGCCGTACTGTATTGTACCCATTCTGCAATCTGTTAAATAAAGTTTTCATTCATTCATTCATTCACACACACACACACACACACACACACACACACACACACACACACACACACACACACACACACACACACACACACACACACACACACACACACACACACACACACACACACACACACACACACACACACATACACACATATGGCACACGCTGATATATAGGTGAAAATAGCTCTGATTATCCCAAGACTGGTAAAATAGATTCCTTACCTCAGATCAGATGTTCTCCAAAAAGATTATTCCAATTCCTGATTGCCATTCCAAATATCGCTGGGTACTGGAAACACATATTCTCTGCTGTTCTGATGGTGGGCAATGACTGCAGTAGGCTCGGATTACATGCCTGACAAGTAAAATGTGGAAGCAGGACTTTTTTTTCCTCCATGCGTTTCATCCGGAGAGACGATAGGGGGCGGTATTTTCCCTGTTCGAGCTCAGACAGATCCCCACTGGTAACGTGAGGCTAGATTGATGAAAAATTTATGGAAATCGATAATAAAAAAAATAACGATTAAAAACAAGATCTCTCGTCGGCTGGCACTCAACGGTTGGCATGAACTAACGAGAAATCTTGTTGTTGGCACTGAAAGTGTTAATAAGTCGACCATAGCCCGCCTACAGCTATCCCAAAACGCTGCTGCTAGACTGCTCACAGGTACTCAAAAGAGAGATCACATCACCCCTGTTCTTGCCTCCCTTCACTGGCTCCCGGTGAGCTACAGGATAGATTTCAAGGTTCTCCTATTAGTCTATAAAGCCCTAAATGGTAAGGCCCCTGTTTACCTAGCAGACCTCCTCACTCCCTATACCAACGTCAGGGCCCTCAGATCGGCTGATAAGGGTCTCCTAATTACCCGTAGGTCCAATTTCAAGTCTAGGGGGGGGGGAGGGCGTGCTTTTGCTGTCGCAGCCCCTGACCTCTGGAACAGCATCCCCATGTCCATCAAATCTGCCCTCTCCATCGAATCTTTTAAATCTAAACGCAAAACTCATCTATACTCCCTAGCCTTCCCTGACTCACTCTGACTCTTGCCTTGTTTGTTTTGACATGTTGTTCTGTTTCTTTGTCTGTTCATTGGTCTGTTCATACGTAGATGCGGAATAATACCATGGCAACTGTCCCAAGCAACCAAAAAAAGAGCCTCCTGTTGCGTACACACTAGGGATGTGCGCATCTCCATCACTGAGACCGATGTGATGCGCATCTCGATACGTTGCCAACGATACGATACATTAACAATACATTTGACGCACCGGGCGATCCGATGCGATACGATTCACCCCTGTTGAGATACAGTTAACTGTTCGATACGATTTGATTCAACATAATGCGATTCGGGGCGATACGATGCGATTCAACACGATCCAAAATAATGATGCCTTAATGAATATTATTGAAGAAATAACAACAGCAACCGATAAAAGGAAATTAACAATAGGGGTGTTTATTGATTTAAAAAAGGCATTTGATACCTTAGATCATAATATTCTAATTTCTAAATTACGTTCATATGGTGTGAGAGGAATGGTTCTAGAATGGTTGAAGTTATCTCCACAATAGGCAACAATATGTGCAGTTGGCAGATGTCAAATCTGAGCTCATAAGAATTGAATGTGGGGTACCGCAAGGTTCGGTTTTGGGGCCCAAACTCTTTCTTTTATATATTAATGATATTTGTGATGTTTCAAAACTATTACAGTTTGTCTTGTTTGCTGATGATACAAATTTGTTTTGCTCTGGAAATAATTTAAAGGAACTAGCTGAATATATTGTGTATGAAATGACAAAGCTAAAGAAATGGTTTGATGTAAATAAGCTATCACTGAATCTGAAAAAAACTAAATTTATGATTTTTGGCAATCGAAAACTAGATGAAAATATAGTACTGACCATAGATGGAGTTGATATAGAGAGAGTTAATGAATTTCGTTTTCTTGGTGTGATTATGGATGATAAATTAACATGGAAATCGCACATAGCACACGTTAAAAAAAAGATGTCCAAGAGTATTTTTGTTATGAATAAAGTAAAGGATGTGTTAGAGTATGAGGCAATGAGAACACTCTACTGTTCACTCATCTCACCTTATATAAGTTATTGTGTTGAAGTATGGAGGAATACTTATGGGACCAATATAAAACCATTATATATACTACAGAAGAGGGCTGTAAGAATCACACATAAAGTGAGTTATCGAGAACACACAAATACATTATTTATTAAATCTAGAATAATTAAACTTGAAGACATGGTTAAGTTTCAAACAATGTTAATTATGTTTAGGGCAAGAAATAATACACTGCCAGAAAAACTACAAAATCTTTTTCATTTAGAAAGTGAGTTTAGTAGGAGAAAATACAATTTTAAACATCAGTTTGCACGTACCACACTTAAACAGATGTGTCCTTCAGTTATTGGTGTAAAGATGTGGAATTATCTCCATAGCGAGCTTAAGGGATGTAATAGTGTTTATCAATTCAAAAAAAATTATAAAAAAAAAAGTCAGTATGAAAATCAAATGTGATCTGAATAGTGAGATCTTTTCTCTTTTTTTTATTCTTTATTCTTTATTATTATTATTATTATTATTATTATTATTATTATTATTATTATTATTATTATTATTATTATTATTATTATTATTATTATTATTATTATTATTATTATTATTATTATTATTATTATTATTATTATTATTATTATTATTATTATTATTATTATTATTATTATTATTATTATTATTATTATTATTATTATTATTATTATTATTATTATTATTATTATTATTATTATTTAATGTTTTCTTGTTTAACTGTGGATTGTGTGTTTCTTGTATAATGGTATAAATTATTATTTGTGTAAATGTGGTTGTACGCCGACCATTAAGTAAATACTTGTTTAGTTTAGGAATAAGGGGCAGGTAACTATAAGATTTATTCTTCTTCCTGCTCCTTTTGTCCATGGAATGATAATTATGATTGTGTAATGAAGAAACTCTGATTGTATGATTATATGTGGCAAATAAATACTCTGAATCTGAATCTGAATCTGAATGATACAATTTTATGGACAGAGGATTTGTTTGTATTCCTTATATGCAGCTTATATTATTATTAAAAATAAAATAATCTACTGTAAGACAATTTATATAAAAACTCTTGGGTGCCTAAGACTTTTGCACAGTACTGTGTTTTCTATTCACTTTAGCTAAAAACACGCACACACAATTTATATATACACACTACTGTGAGACAATAATAATCATACACAAAGGGATAATGGCTTATAGCAGACTTAATGATTTTATAATATTTCAGATAATGAAATTAAATGTTTATCATCAACTATCCAGTTATCCAGTTAAATTGTAACGCTTGGCCACTTTAAATCATTGAACGTAGAGAGAGAGAGAGAGAGAGAGAGAGAGAGAGAGAGAGAGAGAGAGAGAGAGAGAGAGAGAGAGAGAGAGAGAGAGAGAGAGAGAGAGAGAGAGAGAGAGCACATTTTAATTTGAGCGTTCTGATGTGCCGTAGTTGACCACACCATGATGGCATTTTGTCAACACAGTTGGAACTTGGAGGAAGCGATATAAAGAAACGAATTGCCAATAAATGTGAAGTTATCTTTGAACCTGTTGTCAAGCGTCGTCAATATACCCCCCCCCCCCACATTTCCTCACTAATGGAACTGGTGTTGCGGAGTCACGTTAGTTAGTTAAGCGTTAGCTGAGCGGCTAACGCTAGCCAGCGGCTAACGTTAGCCATTTGGTCAATTCAATTCATGTCTCGACTTCCACTGTTTGTTGATAACTGTGACGTGGCTCTCACCTTCCTTAGTAGCGAAGCAAAGATAGTCTCTGCTGCTGAGTGCTGACAGAAGTGGATGAGAGGAAATTATATGAATGAATCGGTTTTGACCTATGCAAAGACGCTACAACAGATGCATCGCGAGTTCAACCTGAATTGTAGCCGATGCACACTTTTTCCACGATGCACTCGCATCTTGAACGTTCATGCACTAAGGCAGTTCTGAGTGAGGTATAGAGGGTCCAATCTTTGGAATGCAGCTGATCCTATGCTGAGGAAATCTCCATCTCTGCTTATTTTTAAAGCAAACTACAAAGAAATTCTCATCCAAAAGTAGTAGATAGATAACAGGTCATACATGTAGGTATGCATTTGGTTATGTGGGTGGGTAGGTTTATAGGCAGGTGGGTGGGTTGTTATATATTATTATGTACACAGTATATCCATGTATGTACTGTGTGTATGTATGTTTGTATTAACACGAATCTTTTAATGTATTCTGGTATTTTATAATATGCATATTCTTGTATTTTTGTATGTTTGATTTTATAAAACGGGGGACGTTCTTGATAAGCCTCTAGGCTTCTAACTTCTCCTTCACAATCGTTATAACTTATTATGTATTGTTTTTACTTCTGTTTAACTGTGTTAATAAACAAACAAACAAACAAACAAACAAAACAAAAATCAGTGAACCACTGCGGCACTGTGTTAGGGTAGCGTTTAACTTGAGCCCAAGAGCAGAACACAGGGAGAGGAGAATGGAGTGGTTTAGGTTGTTTAATCCAAAAAGGTACCATGCAGACAGGGTTATGAATGTACAGGAATGTGCGACAGATGCGAGCAGGAGCACTCCTCGTGATTACAGGAATGTCCAGGCGGGTGGTGTCTTGGGAGACAGCGTAGACAGAGCGACAGGCGATCCTGGGCACAGGAAGACAGGGTTAGGACAAGGCAGAGAAATAGACAGAGCAGCAGGTAGGTTACGTCCTCGTACCTACACTGTAAAAATAAATGTTTTTTCACAGGAAATTCACTGTATTATTTTACAGATTACCTTTGTTTTTCTACTTTAAGTGTAAATACCATAAACATACAGTAAATTACCTTTTATCAAAATATTAACCATTAAATAAAGGTTGTAATCTGTAAATGTATTTGATTTTACTGTAATTTGACCGTAAGTATTTGGAAACCATTGATGCCAGACATTTACCGTTTTCTTGCAGCTTTTATTTCTTACAGTGTAGGTAGGTGTAGCAACACTCAGGCCCCGTTTAGACGGAAACGCTAGCAGGTGAATCCGCAAAAATATTTTTGCTGATGTGCCTTTCGTTTATACGGAAACAGCGTTTTTACGGGGTGAAACCGCAAAAAAGTGAGACTACCTTCCAGGGTGGAATTCCTAGAAACGCAAAAGCTTTGCGATCTCGTCTAAACTATCAAAACGTATAAATCTGTTAAAACGATGACGAAATGGTTGTCACGGCTCTGGTCGCGCGTACTGCTTACGTCACAGGTAGCAGGTATGCGCCAGTAGCCGAGACGTAAACAAAGCAAGTATGTCTGACTTATATCAACGGAGATCACCTGAAGGCTACATTGGCAGTACTTTTAACCCTTTCACTGCCACACGACAGAAGGTTAACCCTTACTATTACACAACCGGCTGTCGTGTGGCAGTGAAACGGTTAAATACACAAGAATCTGTCCCGCGGCGTGAGACTCCGTGAGTGGACCCACTGTCTGTGAGTGACTCTGCTTTGGTGCAATCACATTCCCCATCCACAGTCTGCGAATCAGAGGCAGAGTAGGGCGGGTCTTCACAGCACGTCATGTGACATATGCGCCAATCGTGTGACAGCGGGTCTCCGTCGTTACAGCGTCGTCTGCACGGAGAATTCCACTCCAAAACGCTCGTCTAAACGTAAAATTAAAAGTGAAACCGCAAGATGACTTTTGCGGTTTCTGTTCACAAAACGCTCGTCTAAACGGGGCCTCAGACAGGGAGTGGCAGGAAACCCAGGTCTCTTGTCGGGGCTGGTGATGACATGACGAGTCTCAGGTGCGTTGATTGATCCCAGGTGACAGCGTGTGGAAGCTGGGGTAGGAAGCTGCCCATATAAGGGCATGGAAGTTGCAGGAGAGAGAGGCGCTGGCCGTGATTGTAACACACTGTTGTTTCGCTGCCAACATTTTTAATTTGTGGGAGTCACCCTCACACATAAAACGTTTATTTTTTATTTTGTTTTGTTTTGTTTACAACTTTGATATTACATAATACAATAGAATAAGAAAAATAGAATATCAATCAACTAGAGCAGTGGTTCCCAAACTGTGGTGCGCGCACGGTGCACCCCTTGTGGTGCGCGAGCGCCCTCTAGGTGGTGCGTGACATGAAAAGGCTAATGGTGGTAAAAAAAAAAAAATCTTTTCTTTTTTACAATAAAATGTCATACAAATCTTAGTCAAACCTTTAGTATTATGGATATTAAACATGCTGGCAGAGTACATGCATCCATGTTGTCGTGAACATTTTAATTAAATAAGGAAATTCCCTATCCATAGTCGCCGTGGGAAGAGATAAAATAAAAAATAAAATCTGTGCACGGAGACCAGCAACAATTTTTTCTAACAGAAACCCATTGGGGGGTGCGTCAGCTAGGTCCGGAGGTGACAGGGGGTGCACGGCCAAAAAAGTTTGGGAACCGCTGAACTAGAGAATGAAAACATTGGTGGTGGGGCTACCCATTTGTTTATGTTTGGATCACTGATTAGTCCTTTAATAACATTTGAAAAAAAACTATATGTTGCAGTGACATATAGCACTACAGCACTAATGATGCATGAATGCAAAGCAGATCCATATTATGGGACATAGAGAGTCCCGCCCTATGAATCTGGTGTTGGTGACATACGCTGGAATCACTTTGCTGGACTCAAATCTACAGACAGAAATATGACCTATCGGTAGATCGTGTACTTTAATTGATTTCTCTACATGTGGAAAAACCCACACAGAGTCTGTGGCTGGCTGATAGGAAGGGCACCACCTGAGACCTGCCTGTAGATCTATACACAAGACTTAATTCAACTCTGGGTCAGGACCCAAAACAAAAACACACACATACACACACACAGTCTGCCATACCCTAGCTTTCGGTGAGTCGTTGCCCCTGTGTTCTCATCAGCAGTCCTAAACCTATTCTGGTAAATTCCCCACATTGTGTTCTAACTTCCAGATTAAAACCACGCTTAGTCCTTGCTAGTCCTTCCTTGTCATTTGTCTGTATTAGTGACACAGTCCTCCCCACCAAGGCAGGGACGTGTCCTGTGCTGCTAACCATGAGTAAAGACCTGTCCCAGTGGGACATACATGACCCTAGCACTCACACACCACTACATGCTCCACTCCACTGGTCAGGATAATGAGGGGTGAGCCACTGACGTTGTGGAAGTAAAACATATATATATATATATATATATATATATATATATATATATATATATATATATATATATATATATATATATATATATATATATATATATATATATATATATATATATATATATATATACAGTATATATCAGTGGCGGCTGCTGACCACATTTTTTGGTGAAGCACAAATTATTATATTATATTATATATTAAATTATATTTTTAAAACATCCCCAAGGCTGCAACACCCCCATTCCTCCCAGGTGTCAGGCTCCTCATTCGCTTCCATTCATTTTGGGGACCATGTTTAAATATCATACTTCTGAAGTATAAACAATACTGCTGTTATGATTTCAATAAAACAGATCTGAGTCAATGGTACATGCTTTTTTTTGGCATTTGATGTGTCTTTACAGATGTATGCCCTTTGAAAAATAAAAGCACATCAGGTCAATTTGTTTAATTGATTTAATTGGTTTGATTGAGTGTGCTGTGTATCTTTGCCCTGCGTGGAATGTTTATCAAGTTTTCAAGTTTTCAAGTTTCTTTAATAGTTGTCATACAGAAGTACAGAATACTTTTGTACAAAATGCTTCTTACTGTTGCGCTCCAGAGACTGTGCAAGACAAGATAAGTATGAAATAAAAACATAGTAAAATTAGAAGTAAAAAAAAGAGGTCACAGTGTTCAGTTTAGACATATGTACAATGTTCGATGCAGAATAGACGTAGTTACCATACAATATACAATACTGTGCAGTGTACTAATATACAATACTATATAGTGCAAGGCAGAAATGGAGAAATGGGACGAGGTGCAATTTAGGTACAATTCACAGTAGGTGTACGAGTTGTAGTGCAAATCCTTTATCAATAAATATAAAGTGTAAGTGTGTTTGTGTGATCTAAAGTGTGGAGAGTGGGTGCTGCAGTGTGTTGTTTGTTTGAGTGAGTGTGTGCGTGTGGGTGTGTGTGCTGTGTGCATTTGATGGTTGTTGCATAGTGATTATTGTTCGTTTAGCGATTATTGTTCGTTTAGCAGCCTGATGGCCTGGGGATAGAAGCTTCTTCTGAGTCTTTCTGTGCTCGCCTTAAGACTCCGGTATCGCTTGCCTGACCGCAGCAGTTCAAAGAGGCAGTTGTTCGGGTGGCTCGAGTCCTTAATAATTCTCTTAGCCTTCCCCTTGCACCGCTTGTTGTAAATGTTCTGGAGGGTGGGAAGCCCCCCTCCAATTGTGCGTTCGGCTGAACGTGTCACTCTTTGTAGTCTGCTACGGTCTTGTGCAGTGCTATTCCCAAACCAGGAGGTGATGTTGCCGGTCAGGATGCTCTCTATTGTACATGAGTAGAAGTTCCTAAGGATCTTCTGACTGACTTGGAACTTCCTTAGGCGCCTGAGGAAGTAGAGGCGTTGTCGTGCCTTCTTCACAACACTGTCAATGTGTGTGGTCCATGTCAAGTCCTCGGATATGTGGGCTCCGAGGTACTTGAAACTGTTCACTCTCTCAACCGGTGCCCCGTCGATGCTGAGGGGGCTGTAGTCCTTGACCCCCGACCTCCTGAAGTCCACAATCATCTCTTTTGTTTTGCTGACGTTCAGGGAGAGGCAGTTCTCCTGACACCACTGTGACAGGTTCTCTACCTCTTCCAGGTAGGCCCTTTCGTCGTTGGCAGAGATCAGGCCCACCACTACTGTGTCATCAGCAAATTTGATGATGGTGTTGTTGTTCCGCTGTGCTACGCAGTCATGTGTGTACAGGGAGTAGAGGAGGGGGCTCAGAACACAGCCCTGGGGGGCCCCTATGTTGAGCGTGATGGATGAGGAGGTGCAGTTGCCGGCTCTTACCACCTGGGGTCTGCCCGTCAGGAAGTCCAAGACCCACTGGCACAGGTCATAGTTCAAGCCCAGGTCCCTGAGCTTGGCTATGAGTTTGGAGGGGACTATGGTATTGAATGCTGAGCTGTAGTCGATGAACAGCATTCTCACATAGTTCCCCTGCCTCTTGTCCAGGTGTGATGCTGCTGTGTGCAGCACATGGGCTATGGCGTCCTCCGTGGACCTGTTGGGGCGATATGCAAATTGCAGAGGGTCCAGGTTGATGGGGAGGGAGGAACAGATGTAGCCCTTCACTAGCTTCTCAAAGCACTTCATGGCTATGGAGGTGAGGGCTACAGGGCGGTAGTCGTTGAGGCAAGCGGGCGTAGATTTTTTGGGTACAGGGATGATGGTGGACTTCTTCAGACAGGTGGGGATGACAGCCTGTTCCAAGGACAGGTTGAAGATGTCAGTGAATGGAGTGGTTACCATGGTTACCTGCTGTCTTGCTGGAAGAAAGATTCTAAACATTGTGAGAAGTTGACAGTTGGTAACATACAAAACCATTCAAACTTCTTATTCTTATTTCTGATGTCTGGAAGAATATGTGTCTTGTGAGAAATGCTTCCAAACCCCTTTGAACTGTATTACAGTTGCAAACTAATTCTACAGGTTGGTGTTAATTTCTCAGAAAAAAACAAATAATCTGAATGCCATAGGAAAGGGCTTGATTAGTGATCACTAGGATGCTCTCCTGACCCTTCCCAGAAATAGCTTTGTAATCAAAAGGCCTCACTATCACACAGACTGAACTGTTGTTTCTGTGAGTGGAGGCAACTTCCTCTGAGAAAACAGGAAAGCAGCTCAGCGTTGAGGGAAACGTGAATAAGAGCAGCATGGTGAAAACAAGCTGCTGAACCTCAGCCTCTCAGTCAAACATCAGCCACAACACCTGATTACTTCAGGAACCGATTCCTTCTGAAGGAGCTTCCCATAACCTTCTGACAAACTTCTTGAGAAACATCCGCCTGACCCCAGACTTCAGGAACAGCTGGTGATGACCAGACAGACACATAGCATCCCTTCCTCTCCTGCCTCTAACATGTATTTACCACCTTCCTCTGCACGAGGCCACAGATGGGTTTTATGCAACACTTAAAAGGACAATTACGTGGGTAATTCGAAAGTAAACACACGTATTTCAGCCACCGACACACACACACTGACACACACTGGACGCAGCGGTCCAGAAGAAATCGCTCGTTAGCCACGGAGTAAAATACATTTACATTATATTTACATTTAGTCATTTAGCTGACGCTTTTATCCAAAGCGACTTACAAGTTCTGTATGACAAGCCATCAGGAAGGGCACAACTCTATCAGCTGAGCAACAATGTTCATCAAAGTGTTGAGTGTGTGGTAATATTGACCTTGAATTCCATAACTAATATGTGTGAATAATTAGAAAACCATAATATTATGCCTTGTATACTTTTTAGCAGCAGAGTGGGCTGCAGGGCTAAATGAGGAACGATTCTAGAGACAGTTGCATCAGATAACAGCAGGAACAGTTATTTCAACCCCCACTAGCAACACTAGAACAAAGGAACTGAAAAGTCACACCCAAATGTTAGCAGATGTCAGCCGACAGCAGAGACCAGATAACTGGCTCTGATAAGTATAAGACAGGACTAAAGATCATTAATCAATAAGGACATGGTTCAAAGTTAAATGAAAAAGCATGATACTTGATTGGCTTTGATTGGATTGACAACTCTATAAAGAAATCAATAAAATTAGAGCACAACAAGTACTTGAAACAGACCCTGTAAAAATAAACGATACATTCAAAGAATTCTACTCCGACTTATATAAATCAGAAACGACCTTCGATCAAAACAAAATGGACACATATCTTAATCAAATTATTCTCCCTAAACTTTCAGAGGATGATGCTAAACAGTTAGAAAGACCGATCACACTAGAGGAACTCAAGAAGGCCATATCCGAAATGCAAAGTGGTAAGGCTCCTGGAAGAGACGGTATCCCATCAGAAATGTACCTTTCTTGTTGGGACATAATTGGACCCTTATTACTAAATATGATCTTATACTCAGTCAAGGAGGGGAACTTCCATAAGAATGACAATATTGCACTCATAACAGTCCTCCTTAAAAAAGACAAAGACCCCAACGAGTGCGGTAATTATAGACCTTTAAGCCTCCTCAGAACCGATATCAAACTGTACTGATTGTATTAGCCATCAGATTACAAAAGCATATGACGTCTTTAGTTCACCCGGACCAAACTGGCTTCATAAGAGGCCGCCTGATCACTGATAACATAAGATGAATACTGCACGTACTAGATGCCGACAAGGATGACACCATACCTAAGGCGATGCTGTCCCTGGATGCTATGAAAGCCTTTGACAGGCTGGAATGGTCGTATCTATGGGCAGTATTAGAAAGGATGGGTATTAGGAAAAGGATTCATTGATATGATTAAAGTATTATACAAAGACCCATCGGCCATGATTACAACAGGTACAATCATCTCCAAAATCTTTCCGGTATCACGCTCAGCCAGACAGGGTTGCCCTCTTAGTCCCGGACTATTCAATCTATCATTAGAGCCTTTAGCACAATATATAAGACAATCCCAATCCATAGAACCAATCGTAATCAAGGGCACACAACATAAAATTAGTTTATATGCGGACGACGTAATATTGTTCATGCAAAACCCCAACACCACATTGCCTCATCTGCTCAAGTTGATTGAGAACTTTGGTGATTTATCGGGATTTAAGATAAATTGGCCGAAGTCGGCTTTCCTTCCACTTAACACCCCTGCAAAAAAAGATATAACCCTCCCAGGAGAGATACCTATGGTAAAACATTTTAGATGCTTGGGAGTGGAAATATTCCCCACCATAAGACAAACGGTGAAGCACAATTACACAAAAATCCAAAACAAAATCAAAGACGACCTTGATAGGTGGGCAAAACTTAAAAACACAGTACAAGCACGGATATCAATAGTTAAGATGGATGTACTACCTAGAATCAACTTCTTCAGTTCAATGCTACCGTTACCCCCTCCAGAGGGTTACTGGAAAAGATTACACTCCTCCACATACAAATTTATTTGGAATAACAAACCACCACGTATAAAAAGATCCACCGCACAGAGAAATAAAGCAGATGGTGGCATGGCATTTCCAGATTTTTTCCAATATTTTAAGGCGTACACATTAAGACCATTGACAACATGGTTTGACCCCCAAGCATTAGTATCCTGGAGAAAATTAGAAGAAAACATAGTAGCCCCACATAGACTGAAGGACATAGCATACACTAAACTACCAATCAAGCACTGTGAACGGAAATTTGGCCCCATAATTACTCATGCGATCCGGATATGGCGTGAAACACAAAAAAAAAATCCTAACCCACATAAATGGCACAATCATACTCCCTTATTCAATAACAATGCACTCTTAATTGAAAAACGACCTATAAGATTCCCTATATGGGAAGAGCAAGGCATACACTCATTAGGGGATGTTTTTAACAAACAGGGTTTTTGTAGTTATGGAGAAATATGCAAAAAATTTAATCTCACCAAGTCCACATGGCTTTTTTACATACAGTTACAGCTATGTTTGAAGTCTCACGGTGTTCCATTAGACATACCAATTGAACACCACAGATACCACAAATTCTTCTATGAAAGAGAGACATCGAGAGGTTTTGTTTCAGATTTTTATCATCAATTACTAACGTCCTCGTATGAAACCCTCCAACTAGACTCTGCCTGGAGGAGGGATATACCAGACCTGGAAAATGACTTTGATTGGCAAGGAGCCTGGGCAAATGTCCGACTTACATCAAGGAACCCGGACCATCAACAAATCAATCTTAACTATATTCACAGGACATACTTGACTCCTATAAGACTGAGCAGAATGGGTCTTAAACAAGACTCCAAATGCTCCCAATGTACAAATGGGGACGAAGGGACATTTATGCACATGTATTGGGACTGCCCACCAGTTAAGACATTCTGGAAAGATGTGACCCAACAATTATCAAAACTCGTATCTTGGAATATACCTGTACACCCCTCGGTATTCCTATTGAATGATGTTTTTGAGTTTGCAGTAAATCCACAGCTAAAGAGATTGGTTTTATCGGGTATCACAGTAGCTAAAAAGCTGATCGCATCACGCTGGTTTCAACCGGAAAAAATGTGCTGGAAAGTTTGGTTTCTTACATAACTCAATGTGATTTATCAAGAAATATCTACAGCAAGAATTCTGGGTCTCAATGAATCCAAAATGTCAATGTGGTTAGAAGTGGTGGAGAGAATAAAAGCTAGCTTATAATGGTAGTGTCTGGTTAGGTGCGAGGGATAGTGGAGGTACTACCCAAGGTGGGGTCCGGGAGGGGGGGGTTCGAGCTGGAGCATATGTGTGTAGGTTTTTAGATAACAGGTATTAGGGGTATATCTTATATAAGACAATTAACTAAAATGTGATTTCATTGGATGTGCTCTGACAACTAATGCTTGTATATCTTATCGTGTGTTGTCATGTTTGTTTATGTGTTTGTTTAAAAAATTATAAAAAAATCAAATACAAAAAAAAAAGAATTAATAAAAACAACTATATAGATATTTAGAATTAAGAATCCTGGTATAGTTATCACAGTTATACGAAGGAATGTTGATGCATTCAGAGGAGACACCGACGGGGGCCACAGGCAGGCCCCCCCCTCTCTGTCCAATCACGTCGCCACAGCCCAGAGGAGGGGGCCATTGACACCAACCCCCACAGAAGAACCAACCGGATTGGACCAAACGTATTATTAAAATGTGTTACTATTGGTGGAAAATGATAGTATTTAAGAGCGAACATAGTGTTAATTCAGGAGCCCAGACCGCCCCCAGGTCTGCGGCTCCCCGCTCCCAACCCAGAGAATGCTGTCGGCTGATTTTCATGTAAGTAAGCTGGATGGGCCCATGGTTGGTTAGAATAGAATGTAAAGATACTTATCTTAGAAACCAGGCTTACTCATATGAAAAGGGCTTACAGTAAATTCAATATTTTCATTGATGTTAACAATGACTGTTGTATGTACATGTTGGGGTTTTGAGATGCAAACCTTGTTGATCCTTTGTACAAAACAGACATGTTAATGTATTCTGATAATCCTTGTATGTGAAAAGCAACCTTTTAATTCACTCTTGGCCGAGACAAATAAATACATGAGTTTGAATTCGAACTCTCCCGTCTGGACTGCACGTTTATTCCTTGCTGGCTATATTGGAAGTCAGATGAGGAGACCAAATTCTATCACTTATGATCTTATTCCTCCTTCCAGTTAGCGACCTCCTTGTGCTGCAATTAACCTTAGATTTGTATAGGATTATACGACAAGTGCTACAGTGTAGGTTAGTTTATTAGGACAAGTGCATGACAGTACGGTTAGTTAGGGTTAGATTTTTATTTATTTATTTTTTTAATTCGGATAATGGTTGAAGAAGTGCGTCTTTAGTCGACGGCGAAAGATTGGACGTGATTCGGCTGTCCTAATAATAATAATAATAATAATTTAGGACCTGCTCCGAGGTCACCATTTGGCACACATGCGAACCATGCATACAATGCGTATCTGCGATTAACTGGGGTGGGTAGTTCATTCCACCATTGTGGGGCAAGGACTGAGAATAGGCGACTTCTCTTTGATGACCCTCCCGGAGCTTGGATAGGAGTAGGTCTGAGGCGGCCAGAAGATGCAGAGCGTAGGGGTCTTGAGGGTGTGTAGTTAGAGACCATTGACCGGAGGTAGGCGGGAGCGGTTCCCTTTGCCGCACGGTATGCTAGGTCGAGGGCCTTGAAGCGGATTCGTGCAGCAATGGGGAGCCAGTGCAGGTCCCTAAGAAGTGGGGTGACATGGGCCAACTTCGGTAGGTTTGAGATCAGGCGGGCCGCTGCGTTCTGAATGAGTTGAAGAGGCTTAGTGGCAGTGGCCGGGAGGCCAGCGAGCAGTGAGTTGCAGTAGTCGAGGCAGGAGATGACTGTCGATTGGACGAGGAGTTGGGTGGCTTCTTTTGTCAGGAAGGGGTGGATCCTTCTGACGTTGCTCAGGAGGAATCGGCAGGTTCTGGTCGTCGCTGCGATGTGAGCAGAGAAGTTCAACTGGTCGTCGAGGACAACACCAAGGTTCTTGGTGGTCGGGGACGCAATCACAGCTGCATTCTCGACTGTGATTGAAAGGTCGGTTAGGGGGCAGGTGGAGCAATTCTGTTTTGCTTAGGTTCAGTTTGAGGTGGTTGGTCGTCATCCAGGCGGAGATGTCGGACAGACAGGCCGAGATCCGCTCAGAGACGTGGATATCTGAGGGAGGGAAGGAGAGGAAGAGTTGAGTATCGTCGGCATAACAATGGTAGGAGAAGCCATGAGACGTGATAATGTTACCCAGTGATTTAGTGTAGAGGGAGAAGAGAAGGGGTCCTAAAACCGAGCCCTGGGGGACACCCGTCCGCAGGGGGCGGGTGGCCGACAGGGTCCCTCTCCATGACACTTGGTAGGAGCGGTCATTGAGGTATGATATATACAGCCAAATAATTGATAATCAACACAGACCCACACAGCTACTAAATATATATATATATTTTAAATCCACTCACCATTGATGTTAATTCTTTGTGAGGAAAGGGTGTCCCAGTCCCTTGATCACTTGTAAATAAAATCCATCCTTCGATATTTCGTTCAATGTTGCAAATCCAAAAACGCAAACAGCAGTCTTTTGTGAAACGTTCCATTTTCGGGACTGTCCAACTAGGTGGTCACCCAAGCGATTCAAGTCAACACAACAGCATTGCCAAAGCAGTGAGAAAGCACTCACTCGACCAATCTCATCTTCCGTTGAATAGTGCAGCTTCTCCATCGTGGCAAGTCCGACTCGAGACACGTTCTTTTATCCCATGGAAAGTGTAAACAAAAGGCCATGTGTGTGTGCGTCGCCTTAACACTCGGAGCAGGATGAGGAAGCTAACTAAGCTAGCCAGTAGCTACTACCAGAGCCTTCTCTGACTACAACTAGCGTTAGCGACCACGCTACGGTCAACTACACTATAAAAAAATATATAAAAACACGATGCACATTGCACAATAGGCTACAGTTGAACAATAAAGATCAAAAGATGAATTAATTATTATATTAGGCTAATCTCTTTTTCTTTTCTCAAATTTCACTGCAGTGTGTGTTGTTACAGCCGGAGAACTTGATGACATCATCACAGTCACGCAGCTCTTCTCTGATTGAGTGTCAGAGCGGCTGTCAATCATTCAACCCCCGTTCGTGAGTGGCACGCGCAAAACTGCACGGGCCAGTCTTAGATGACGTATTTGAAGCTCAAATAGCTATTTTGATTGGATTAATATAATCCTGGTTCTCGCCCAGTGAAGCTGAAACTCATGAATGATTGACAGATGGACAGTGAAATGTGAAATGTCTGTCACTTGGACATTTTTGAAGAAAAAAAAATTACTGCCATTTTTTTTTCAAGGATGAAAACATTTCTAATAATAAAAAAAAAAAATTTATGTGTTTTTTTTTTTTTTTTTTCTGTCTATTACTAGTGAAGCACTGCCTCACTAGTAGTCATACAATAACCTCCACTGGTATAGCGTGTTAATGATTTCACATGTAATAATAAATCTGTTTTAAAGCTGCAGTAGGCAAAATTAGCAAGAGTGCAGTTTACCCGCCCAGCAGAAATAGGAAGCTCTGGAAGCTCTGCATCACTTTTCAAGCCCACGCACAAACAAATGTTTTCCACAGACTCCAAGAGGCACCAGCAGCTTTAAGCTGAATGAAAATAAATAAATAAATAAATAAATAAATAAATAAATAAATAAATAAATAAATAAATAAATAAATAAATAAATAAATAAATAAATAAATAAATAAATAAATAAATAAATAAATAAATAAATAAATAAATAAATAAATAAATAAATAAATAAATAAATAAATAAATAAATAAATAAATAAATAAATAAATAAATAAATAAATAAATAAATAAATAAATAAATAAATACAAGACATTTCTCTGCCTCTGAACTGAGTGTACTTCATGGCGAGGAATGCGATGGTAAAGTCGCATCGGGGAAACTAAGATCACCATTGCTTTTTATTGACATAATATCCCTGCTATGGATTTGCAGATAAAAATGCACACCAGTAGGGGTCTCCCCTCTCTGCATATCCAGTGGCACCAGCGTCCCACTAAAACACACTACGGTGAGAAGCTTCAGCTACAATTACCCAGATGGTCTGTGCGTGTTGCTGTACTCTATCATTACAAGCTGCGTTTCTCTGGGCTGTCCCCATTGTGATGCATATCGACACAGGGTGTCTTTTAGCCCCAAAGCTCTTTTCATATCAAAATCGTTGCATCTCAATCAATCTGAGACCGTTTATCCGCAGTCATTCACTATTCGGTTCCCGGCTTCTGGGGACATCTTTTGTAGCTTTTCACAGCGAGGTTATTTGTCTCGTGTCAGAAGTTGTTCATAACAATAGCTGTCTCCGAAGCAGGGTATAGCAACAATGGTGACATGTGATTAATATAACCATCTGCCTGACTCGCCACCTTGATCACTAGAAATGGAAGTTGAACGAGCTACAATGCTGCATTTGCATAATGCATTTAACGCAAACAAAGGAAAATGCAACAAATTGAAGGTGTGCCTCTGATATTGTCTGAGTGTATATATAATACATATATAATTAGGGACAGTGTGTGTCATCTTGTCTATGCTCAAGTGTACGTGTGTGTGCGTGCATGCATGTGTGTGTGAGTGAGAGAGGGAGCCTATGCACATGCGTTTGTGTGTGTGTATGTGTGTGTTACAATCAACATGCTTGAGTGTGTCTCTTCACGTGTGTGTGTGTGTGTGTGTGTGTGTGTGTGTGTGTGTGTGTGTGTGTGTGTGTGTGTGTGTGTGTGTGCATGCACAATGTCCCTTCTCCTTTGTATTTGTTGGGGGTTAGGGATGAGTCTGACCTTGCTGACCACTCTGCCTCTTTTCTGGGTGGCCGGTCTGTGGCCGCGTTAATCGTAAAATGGAGAGAGATGGGGTCGTGACCTTTGATGTTTTTCTTTCAGAGGAGGTGATTTCTCTAGTTTGGGTAGAGAGGGGTCTCCTCTGTCCCCTGAGCAACCGACTGTTGGTGTGAATTATAACTACTGACCTTTTCTCCTTTCAGAGGGCAACCGTTTTGCAGACCTTGTAGTTTGTTTTAGTTAAGACAACTGAAGCCCAGGACAGTTTGTAAGGGGGGGGGGGGGTGTATAGGGTTTAAAGGAACACGCCAACAGTATGGGAAATGCGCTTACCATCCAGAGTCAGACAAGAAGATAAGATACCAATTTCCTCTCTTTGTGTTCAGTAGAAAGCTATCCGGCTAGCCTAGCTTAGCACAAATGAATGGAGGCGGATACGGACCACTAGCTTAAAACTCCGGGAAATGTGTTTGTTTGCCAACAGCTCGGCTAGTGGTCCATATCCACTTCCATTAATTTGTGCAAAGTTAGGCTAGCTTGCAGCCGGATAGCTTTCTACTGAACGCACAGAGAATAAATTGGTATTTATCTTCTCTGACTCTGGAGAAGACTGTAAGTGCAATTCCCATAATGGTGACATGTTCCTTTAAAGGTGGCTTAATGGTTAGTTGTCGACGTCGACAGAATGAGCTGATTATCAAAAGTTGTTTAAAACATGACAGAACTTCTGCAAAATAAGAGAATAGCATAGCACAACATTTTAAACTGCTATTCGTAGTATCTCATCATCATCGCAGACATCTTGGTAGGCAAACAGGTGATTTATTGTAATCAAATTGATATTATTAACTTCATTAAAGACAGCTATGTGTATGACCTGTGTTCATCACACAGTTGTGTTTATTAAATTGATATGGTGTATTTTTACATGGATACTACTATATATAATACAATTAACACCAGACAAAAATGGCTCTTTTTTTACTCTTGAGGGCAAAAGGCCCTCTCTGTGCACGTGAAGTTTAGTGACATCACACAGATGTGCTTTGCATCTAAAAGAAAAGAAGTGCGATTACCATGGGTGGATGGGTTTTCTTGAGGCTACTAACATTAGATGAAGAGACAGAAGGCTGTGCCCTCCATCTATAACACCCCATCCATCTCTGCTCCCATTTAGAAGCATCCTCTCCTCATCATTAGTGCATAGAGAAGCAACGCAGGCTAACTGTATATTGTGGTTTGAAAAGCAGGGAGATGTCACTCAGGACACAGGGAAGAAGACCCTGCACACTGTCTCAAGCTTGTAGAGATTGTGCTTAATTTTGTATTTTTTTTTTGTTTTACGTGTATTTGATGTACCAACTGTATTTAAGCATTACATCACGCGCAGGAGTGGTTTGTGAACAATAAACCATGCCTAGGGGTGGTCGTTAGACCCCCCTAGGCATGGTTTATTGTTCACAAATCACGACTGCAAGTGGTGTAAAGCTTTTATACAACTGCCACATTCATCCAACCTTATTTCTATACAATAAACACACATTAATCGAAGATTTATTGAAAAAACCATCCGCCAGAAAAAGTAGTTCCCACAACTACAAAAATGACAATTTGCCTCCATGTGGAAGCAGATCGGAAGTGCATCCAACCAACTAACACATCCAACTGTGTATTATTGGAATGATTGAGAGAAGTTGCCTCATGTGGAAGCAGCTTGAAGTGCATCCAACCAACTAACACATCCAACTGTGTATTATTGGAATGATTGATTGAAAATTGTATTACCAGATGCAGAATGGGTACAATACAGTACGGCTCAATACACACAATTGTTAAGGGAATGCAGACCTACTTTCCATATAACTTCATTCTTAGATGCTTCTATAGAAAGTAGGTAAAACAAATTAAAAAGTTTTCTTTGCCCTATAGGAAAAAAACGTTTTCTTCGCCCTATTTTTTTATTTATTTTTTTAAACCTACTGTAGAGGGCCTAAACTTAACCAGTTGGAAACCAAGTGTACAGTAATAAAATTAGCAATCAATCAATCAATCAACTCAATAGGCCATGCTCACTTAGAACAGCGCAGCACCCAGCTCTCTCTCAGTCTGACCCGCGTTGCAGACAGGAGTGTGTGTGTGTGTGTGTGTGTGTGTGTGTGTGTGTGTGTGTGTGTGTGTGTGTGTGTGTGTGTGTGTGTGGGGGGGGGGGGTGGCGGTGGGTGGAGACTAGAGCTAGTGCTGACAGTCAGAGAGAAGGAAAAAGAAATTGAAAAAAAAAATGCAAATTAATCAATCAATCAAATCGCGATTTTTCTTTTGTTCTAGAATGACTCAAGACCCATCAATTACATCATCCAACATTGTTTAAAGGACTAACACATTCGCAGTGACAGAATCGTTTCATATTTAGTTGTTATGGCGCTATCAACATATCCATTTGTTGTCCGCGATCTTGTTTTCTCCCGGAGTGAGCCGGCGGAGTGATATGTGATTTGGTTGTGGGCGGGTCCTGAGCCCAGGACCGTGGATTGTTGCCAATAAAGACGTGTAAATGGACTGTTTCAGCCAATCAGAATCGAGAAATTTGCATGCCGTTGTATAAGTGCATTTAATGTATATGACCGTCAGTCACTTATCGACATTGGATTAGAATACACTCACCGCTTGGACTGCTCTCTGGATCAGCTCGCCGAAGAACAACAATGGCCAGGCGAAATATTGAGAAACAACAACCCCCCCAAGCAGGGAAGACGGCGGGGAAAGAGAGCCGGAATCCGAAACAGACTGCGATCCAGGAGGCATAAAACACCATTTCCCAGCATATTATTGGCCAACGTCCAGTCCATTGAGAATAAACTGGATGACATCAGAGCGAGGATTAAATTGCAAAGGGACATTCAGGACTACAACGTATACTCTGCTTCAGCAAGACTGGGTTGACGCCAGATGTCCCGAACCATGCCATAGAACCGGCCGAGAACTTCTACGTTCACCGTAAAGACCGAACGGAAGAAGACTCAGGGAAGAAGAGAAGTGGTGGTATAGCTTTCATGCTGAACAATGGATGGTGCGATCCAGGCAATGTGAAAGAATGATCAAACCACTGCTCCCCAAACCTGGAATACATAACCATCAAGTGCCGACCATTCTTCCTCCCGAGATAATTAACGTCAGTCATTTTGATTGGAGTGTACATCCCACCTCAAGCAAATACTGGAGAAGCGCTTTCAAAGCTACACGACGAGGTAAATAAACTCCAAACAGCTAACGTTGACGCTGCTATTGTTGTCGCGGGAGATTTCAACAGGGTGAATCTTTAAAAAGTTTTGCCGAATATCCATCAGCATGTGACTTGTCCCACCAGAGGCGAGAATATATTAGACCACTGCTACTCGCAATTTAAGGATGGGTACAAGTCACAGGCTCTTAGCCCATTTGGTAAATCTGATCACGACTCCATCTTTCTTATACCAAAGTACAAACAAAGTCTCAAGCGCGTTCCCGTAGTAACGCAAGAAGCGAAGCGTTGGTTTGTGGAATCGGGGAACGCGCTGCAAGAGGCACTCGAGTGCACAGACTGGAGTGTGTTCCGTGAGAACACAGATAATATAAATGATTACACTGAAACAGTGCTGGACTTTGTTGGTACTCTGGTAGAAGAAACAATCCCCTCCAATTTCCCAAACCAAAAGCCCTGGGTAGACAAATCCGTCTGTGAGGCTCTGAAAGCACGCACCACAGCCTATAACGCTGGGCTTGTGACAGGCAACATGAACGAGCACAAGGCGGCGAGATACAATGTAAGGAGGACAGTAATAGAGGCGAAGAGGTGGTACAAGGATAAAGTGGATTCCAGAGGTAAGTGGCAGGGCCTCAGAACAATGGCCTCAGAACAATGACAGACTACAAAGGCACCCCCCCCCCCCCCATGCTGAACAATGATATCTCCCTGGCAAATGAGCTCAATACCTTCTATGCAAGGTTTGAGGGCAGCAGTGGCCTAAAGGTTGGAGAAGCGGGTTTGTGACCGGAAGGTCGCCGGTTCGATCCCCGGGACCGGCAGGAACACCAACCGCTGAAGTGCCCTTGAGCAAGGCACTTAACCCCCAACTGCTCCAGTGGAGTTGCTCAGTGGCCAATGGTCTCGACCGTGGTTGTACTGGGCAGCTCCCAGGTGTGAATGGAACTGTGTGAATGTGAAGCAGGGCATTGCTGAAAAAGAGCATCTGTGCTCAGTGAACCTACCCTGGGTAAATAAAGGTTAAACAAGAACATGAGGTGAGGAGGACCTTTAAGAAAGTGAATATCAGGAAGGCAGCAGGACCGGACGGTATCCCTGGCCGCGTCCTAAAAGTCTGTGTCGACCAACTGGCCC
This sequence comes from Notolepis coatsorum, assembly GCF_963971535.1. NCBI lineage: Eukaryota > Metazoa > Chordata > Actinopteri > Aulopiformes > Paralepididae > Notolepis > Notolepis coatsorum. The sequence goes on along the minus strand of NC_140174.1, from coordinate 52,152,293 downwards.
CGGTATTCACTACCATATTCAACCTGTCCTTAGAACAGTCTGTTATCCCCACCTGTCTTAAAAAGTCCACCATTATCCCTGTACCCAAAAATCCACGCCCGCTTGCCTCAACGACTATCGCCCTGTAGCTCTCACCTCCATAGCCATGAAGTGCTTTGAGAAGCTAGTGAAGGGATACATCTGTTCCTCCCTCCCCAACACCTTGGACCCCCTGCAATTTCCATATCGCCCCAACAGATCCACGTATGACACCATAGCCTATGTGCTGCACACAGCAGCATCACACCTGGACAAAAGGCAGGGGAATTATGTGAGAATGCTATTCATCGACTACAGCTCAGCATTCAATACCATAGTCCCCTCCAAACTCGTAGCCAAGCTCAGGGACCTGGGCTTGAACTATGACCTCTGCCAGTGGGTCTTGGACTTCCTGACAGGAAGACCCCAGGTGGTGAGAGAAGGCAACTGCACCTCCTCATCCATCACTCTCAACACAGGGGCCCCCCAGGGCTGTGTTCTGAGCCCCCTCCTCTACTCGCTGTACACACATGACTGTGTGGCACAGCGGAACAACACCACAATTATTTTTTTATTATTTGCTGATGACACAGTCGTGGTGGGCCTGATCTCTGCAAACGACGGAGAGGGCCTACCTGGAAGAGGTAGAGGACCTGGCGTGGTGGTGTCGGGAGAAGAGCCTCTCCCTGAACGTCAGCTAAACGAAATAGATGATTGTGGACTTTAGGAGGTCGGGGCCAGGGACTACAGCCCCCTCAGCATCGACGGGGCACCGGTCGAGAGAGTGAACAGTTTTAAGTACCTCAGAGTCCACATATCCGAGGACTTGACATGGACCACACACATTGACAGTGTAGTGAAGAAGGCACGGCAACGCCTCTACTTCCTTAGGCGCCTAAGGAAGTTCAAAGTGAGTCAGAAGATCCTTAAGAACTTCTACTCGTGCACAATAGAGAGCATCCTGACTGGTAACGTCACCTCTTGGTTTGGGAATAGCACCGCACAAGACCGCAGCAGACTACAGAGAGTGGCCCGTTCAGCCGAACACACAATTGGAGGTGGGCTTCCCACTCTCCAGGACATTTATAACAAGTGTTGCAGGGCCAAGGCTAAGAGAATAATCAAAGACTCTAGTCACCCAAACAATTGCCTCTTTGAACTGCTGCAGTCAGGCAAGTGCTACCGGAGTCTCATGGCCAGTACAGAGAGACTCAGAAGGAGCTTCTATCCCCAGGCCATCAGGATGCTCAATGACACTATGTAACAACCCATCATCTACACTCACTGCACATACATCCACATGTACAGTACACACACTCAATTTAAACAAACACTCACCTTATTGCTCACTTTAGACACTTTAACACACTTATATTAATCTATTATTAAAGAGATTTGCACTACATTCATACCTCATTTGCACATTACCCTAAGTTTTGTACCTCACTGTTACTCATTTTACTCTGTATTGTATAGTATGTATATTGACTGAACATTCCTTTACTTACTTTTTACTTACTTCTTAATTACTTTTTTTTACTGTATGAAGCACACTCTCAGGGGCTCATACAGAAACAAGCATTTCATCATAAAGTATTCTGTATTTTATTATGACAAATAATAAACAAACTTGAAACTTGAACTTGAAACTTGTAACTAGAACTTGTTTATTGAAGGATTCTGACGCTGTCTGCCTGCGTGCCTGCTGTACCCTGTGTGTTTGTGTCAGTCTGTCTCTCAAATTCTTGTTAAGAATGAGAGTGTCTGTATATCTGTTTTCTGTTTGCCTGCCAACCTACTGTATCTGTGAGCCTGTCTCTCTCTCTCTCTCTCTCTGTGTATATGGGTTTGCATGGCCTTTTAAGGGGAGACACTACAGGTGAATAGGGTAAAATAATTAACTAATAGATATCACAATGAAACTTCCCCAGTTGATTACTTATATTAAGACAAGACTGTTTTGTATTACAAGTTTTCTGAAATTGTATGTTTAAATATGCAAATGAGGCATTATCTACTTAAATATGCACTAATTTGCATATAATTCCAGGACAGAAATCTGAACATTGGATAAAGCCATTTTCAAAATTATAGTTTCATTTTGTTGACATATTAGAGCCAAAGGTTATTACAGAGGGGATTTTGGATATCTCTTTTTATCACTCCATAAATCAGAAAATACTCCATTCAGTAAATTTGTATGGTAAAATTCCATATTTCGCCATGTTTTTAGGAATTAAATGTGATATAAATCAGGGTATGAATGCGATATCAACAAACCCTTCTGTAAATACCTTCAGAACATAGATATGAATAGAACTGGAAGTTTTGGTGTATGTGAGTGCTACTGCAGTGGAGATTTCTGGCTCAGAGTATGAGGAAAAACTCTTAAAACTCATTTTTGGGAAAACGCCTTCAAAGTTCTGTATTGTAAAATGCCATACTTTTTTTTTTTTTAAACAGATATTTACAAACACAAAACCTAATCAAACCATTAGTAATAGACAACCTAAACACATGCCTGATAACTGAATAATAATAATAATGATGTTATTGAACTGAACAGAACTACACACAGGCTACAAACAGTGTAGTACAGTGTAGTACCCCATAATAGGCAAAACATATTTGAATAGATATCACTATGAAACTTTCCCAGTTTGTTATGTACATATAAACTAAGAAAAAATATATTGCAAGTTTTCTGAAATGTATGTTTATATATGCAAATGAGGCACGTCCCCATTAAAGGTCAACCTCCACGTTGTATTTTTGTTCAATAAACAATGTGGACTAGGCCAACAGTGGCTTTCATGAAGAAGGGAAAAAATAAGTATTGAAATTGACCCAGTTTTAGCGTTTTTATCAAAACATTTTGTCTGCCCAACACAATCAACATGCACATGCATATTTTAATCAATGGTTTATAACGTGCACGTGTAATGTCGTCACAACAGGTATTGGTCACCAGGGGGCTCACCAGGGGGCGCTGAGAGTCACACAGCTAGTGGCAGGCAGAGAGCCTTGCTACCATAGATATATGCTTGCTACTACTAGCCGAATGGAAATGTATCTGTTTCACCTCACTATTGCTCCGTGATTATAGCCATCCATCCATCTCTAAAGCTAACCACTATTTGTAAAAGCCACAACCACGTTACCATATTTGTAATAATGTAAATCATTGTGTCGTTGTACACATAGTGTTTATAACGTTAGTAGATAACATAGCTTAGCTTGGTAGCTATTGTGCTAACAACATATCCCGACATCCGGCTTGCTGGCCGGCATGAACGGCCGACCCAAAATGGTTCTCTCCTCTCTGTACACCCCGTCCCCACGGGTGCTCTGCCGGGGGGCCCATGGACGCGACGGCGGCGGCAGCCGCAGGGCGCCCGAGCCCGCAAAGGCTAGTGTTACACGATAGCTATGAGCTAACTAGCGCTGCGGGCTCCGGCGCCGTGTTGTAGAGTCCACAAGCTTCACTCGGTGCATCAGTCACGAAAGGGGCTATGATGAGCTTGGCAAGCCAGAGTAAAACACAGTTTTCATTCAATCAATCAATAACAACATTAACCAGACTCTCGTTGTGTCTATTATGCTAACGCTAACGTTACCTCATTGTGTCTATTCTACACAGATAGCCTCTCGTGTCTATCTGCTAACGTTAGCATTAGGCTAACTAACGTTACGTCCCTAACCCCCAACAACAAGCGTAACTAATCAGCAATCTTTTTGTCAGACTAAACTCTCCGCTCGGTGGCAAATTGTGTTGATGTCTGTTTTGTTTCATCAATAAATGAGGCAAACATACAAAAGGCATCCTACGCGAGACATCAAAGATGGCGGCGTTCTGTTTTCGTTCAGACTCCCCAAACAGTGACGTCACCGTGTCTCTCTTCTGACCAATCAGTGGTCTGCAGTTTTTCACGTGTCATTTCTGGAGCTCTCATGCTGATCATCAGCAGCCCTGCCTCCCCACACGGAGACAAACTGAGTACTTTATTTTAGTGGAAAAGCAACATTAGATTCGGCTCATTAATATGCAAGCCACACCTGTTGTGACGTCGGCGTTTGATACGCTTTTTTGATTCGCGCGTGCATGTTATTCGTGCGTGGACCTTTTTAACTCTTTCAGAGTGGCATTTCCGGTGTCAAATGGAAAAAAATAAATAATGAAATTATATACCAATGATGTAAACTACCCATAATTGATCAGTAGGGTTTAACCTAGAGGTTGGGCTTTAAATATGTGGACATTTATGGATGCAATAAGGCAAAATGAAGTAAAATAAACAACTAAATGTGTGTTATTGACGTTTTATTGTCACTAGTTTCATAGAAGACATGTTTAGGAAGCAAAATATAACAAAATCTCAAAATCAACAAAAAAAGTACATTTGCCTATTCACCTGCAGTGTCTCGCCTTAAAGTGCTGGCACTGGCAGTCTCTTGTAATTACCACAGAGACATGTGGTGTAGTGAGTGTCTAGGCCGGACATCAAGTACCTGTCCTACACTGTCACTTTAATCTGCTCAGTGGTCCATATGCACGCTCTGTCTGATGAAAGGCTTGTGCACTCTAAGAAGACAATTGGGGTGTGTGTGAGTGTGTGAGACAGTGGCGAATCCTCCTGGAAGCCAACGGAAGCCAGGCTTCCCCATTATTAAAATATGAATTAATATGAAATATGAAAAGAAATATATATATAGTCAAAATCATTATTTTTCATCTCTGCATGTGTTATATATATTTTGTTTTAATTTCTCCCTCTTCTCCTTCTCACTCTCTCTAACACACTGAGACACAGTGCACTCACTGAGGCAGTGACTCTGTGCTCACTGCAGCAGAGGAGAGGAGGCAGAGGGGAGGTGTCTTTCTCCAGCTTCCACCATGTGATTCATGTATGTGGAGTCCAAAACCAATACTAGCCAATCAGATTTGAGCTGACTAAAGCCCTTCCCACACCTTAAAACGGGTCCGTCAGCAAACTAAGTACTCTAGCCTCTGTACATTTGCCGCCCTGGACGTGTGGGAAGAGCTTTAATCAGCTCGAATATTATTAAATCTAGCCCATGGAATAGTATAGCTGTGTGTTTACACTTGAAATGTGTATTTTTATTTAGTGTGCATTTTTATTTTGTCACAATATTATTTGGCTAAAAAAAAAGAAAAAAAAATAGTACACTCCTTTTCGAACATGTAGATTTAGTTGTGTTTTGCTTTTGTTATTGTTTGTTTGTATTCATTGCATGTTCGAAATAAAGATTTCAAATCAAAAAAATTTAAAAAAAATTGGCATCCCCAGTTATTTTACCCACGCGACGCCACTGGTGTGAGAGAGAGAGTGTGAGAGAGAGAGAGAGAGAGAGAGAGAGAGAGAGAGAGAGAGAGAGAGAGAGAGAGAGAGAGAGAGAGAGAGAGAGAGAGAGAGAGAGAGAGAGAGAGAGAGAGAGAGAGAGAGAGAGAGAGAGAGAGAGAGGGGGGGAGCTTGGCTACAGCAATAGAAGTATTATGTTTAGCCGTTTCAGGTGTGAGGTTTTGAGAATGGTTTCACAGAATTCTATCTTGGGACGAATGAATTATCAGTAGCCACTGTTACATCATCATTCAGCTTTAAAAATTCTAAAATGTTCAGCTCTCAAACCTCTGAGAATGCATTAGTGGGGGGTCTATTTTTACTCTTTCCTAAAATGACTAAGTGCACCATATTACCCTCCTTTTCCCAATCCCCTTCAATAATCTAAATTATTAACATTACAAATCCAGGCGCACGGATGCATTATTTAACATCACTGCCCATCAGGCAGACACAGCACAACCCACACTATACTTTCTCTCAGGGCATATCAGACATAACTAGATTTTCATTCCTATGAGTTCAAAATAACCACAACCTCGACTACCCATTGTTTTCATAATACAAATAAATAAGGTTTGCATCAAGATAAAATATAAGCCCTATAGAAGCTCAGTTGTTAAGGTTTGGTAGGTGTGTTGGACCCAGGTGCAGTGCAGAACAGAGTCGACGAGAGACAGATGTTGATTTTCGAATAAAGCTTGACGTCTTTAAATAGCGTAGCTGAATAAACATGCACACGATGGTGATAAACAAAAGGGGCGAAATCTCTGTCTCCAAAACACACTAAATCTGAATCACAATACATATTAGGAACTCATCACAATAATCGAGGAAAACAAAGGGGAGAAAGCAAGGTCTCCAAAACACACAAAATACTAAATAGTAATTCCGTCAAACGACGGTGCTGCATATGGATAAGAATAATCCTTTAAGGCGGTTAGGTGGCCGAGCGGAGATTGCGTTCGTCACCAACCCCGGAGCTGTGATCCACCGCAAGGATCGTACAGCAGAGTCCGGTAAACAACGTGGAGGAGGTATTGCCTTCATGTTTAACAACAATTGGAGCGATCCAACTAACGTGAAGGAATTATCCAACCACTGCTGCCCAGACCTGGAATATATAACCATCAAGTGTCGTCCTTTCTTCCTCCCGAGGGAGTTAACGGCGATCATCCTTGTAGGAGTGTATATTCCACCGCAAGCCAGCAACAACGTCGCGCTCTCCAGACTCCACGACGAGGTAAATAGAATACAAGCGGCGAACGTTAACGCCGCCATTTTGGTGCTGGGTGATTTCAATAGCGCCAATCTGAGAAAGGTATTACCTGACTTCTATCAGCATGTGACTTGCAACACCAGAGGCGGTAACATCCTAGATCACTGTTACACGCAATTTAAAGGTGGCTACAAGGCTCATTCTGATAGTGGCTTTGGTAAATCAGATCACGCGTCCATCTTTCTTTCACCAATGTACAAACAGAGAATCAAAAGTACTCCTGTAGTCTCGCGAGAGGTGCAGAAATGGGATTTGACGTCGGGGGAGACGCTCCGGTCTGCGTTTGACTGCACAGACTGGAATGTGTTCCGCGACACAGATAACATTAATGTCTACACGGAGACAGTGCTGGACTATGTTTGTACTTTGGTGGAAGAAACAATCCCCACTACCAAAATGAGAGTTTACCCAAATCAAAAACCCTGGGTAGACAAATCCGTCCGTGAAGCTCTGAGAGAGCGCACCAAAGCATACAACGACGGCCTAGTGGCAGGCAACATGAATGACCACAAGGTGGCGCGATACAACGTAAGGAGGACAGTGTCAGAGGCCAAACGGCGCTACAGGGATAAAATTGAACTCCAGTTTGAACAAGCTGACTCTAGAGCTATGTGGCAGGGGCTCAAAACGATGACAGACTACAAAGGCGCCTCCCTCAAACTGAACAGTGACATCTCCTTAGCAAATGACCTCAATACCTTCTATGCGAGGTTTGATGCTGGTAATAACAACACCAGCTCACAAGCCACGGCAATGGGGGGGGGGGGGGTCGGCTGCTGATGGAGGCGCAGTGTTCAGGGTAACAGAGCATGAGGTGAGGCGGACCTTTAAAAAAGTGAATATCAGGAAGGCAGCAGGTCCGGACGGCATCCCCGGCCGCGTCCTAAAAGTCTGTGCCGACCAACTGGCCCCAGTATTCACTGACATATTTAACCTGTCCTTAGAACAGGCTGTCATCCCCACCTGCCTGAAGAAGTCCACTATTATCCCTGTACCCAAAAAATCCAAGCCTGCTTGCCTCAACGACTACCGCCCTGTAGCTCTCACCTCCATAGCCATGAAGTGCTTTGAGAAGCTAGTAAAGGGCTACATCTGCTCCTCCCTCCCCATCAACATGGACCCCCTGCAATTTGCATACCGCCCCAACAGGTCCACGGAGGACGCCATAGCCCATGTGCTGCACACAGCAGCATCACACCTGGACAAGAGGCAGGGGAACTATGTGAGAATGCTATTCATCGACTACAGCTCGGCATTCAATACCATAGTCCCCTCCATACTCATAGCCAAGCTCAGGGACCTGGGCTTGAACTATGACCTCTGCCAGTGGGTCTTGGACTTCCTGACTGGCAGACCCCAGGTGGTGAGAGCAGGCAACTGCACCTCCTCATCCATCACCCTCAACATAGGGGCCCCCCAGGGCTGTGTTCTGAGTCCCCTCCTCTACTCCCTGTACACACACGACTGTGTGGCTCAGCGGAGTAGCAATACAATCATCAAATTTGCTGACGACACAGTGGTGGTGGGCCTGATCTCTGCCAACGACGAGAGGGCCTACCTGGAAGAGGTCAAGGTCCTGGCGGGATGGTGCCAGGAAAACAGCCTCTCCCTGAACGTCAGCAAAACAAAGGAGATGATTGTGGACTTCAGGAGGTCGGGGGTCAAGGACTACAGCCCCCTCAGCATCGACGGGGCACCGGTTGAGAGAGTCAACAGCTTTAAGTACCTCGGAGCCTACATATCCGAGGACTTGACATGGACCACACACATTGACAGTGTTGTGAAGAAGGCACGACAACGCCTCTACTTCCTCAGGCGCCTAAGGAAGTTCCAAGTCAGTCAGAAGATCATTAAGAACTTCTACTCATGTACAATAGAGAGCATCTTGACCAGCAACATCACCTCCTGGTTTGGGAATAGCACTGCACAAGACCGAAGCAGACTACAAAGAGTGACACGTTCAGCCGAACGCACAATTGGAGGGGGGCTCCCCACCCTCCAGAACATTTACAACAAGCGTTGCAAGGGCAAGGCTAAGAGAATCATTAAAGACTCCAGTCACCCGAACAACTGCCTCTTTGAACTGCTGCGGTCAGGCAAGCGATACCGGAGTCTCAAGGCGAGCACAGAAAGACTCAGAAGAAGCTTCTATCCCCAGGCCATAAGGCTGCTAAACGAACAATGAACACTACACAACAACAACCACCAAACGCACATAGCACACACATCCACACGCACACACTCACTTTAAACAAACACACTGTAGCACCCACTCCACACACTTTACAGCACACACCCACTTTAAACAAACACACTGTAGCACCCACTCCCCACACTTTATATTTATTGATGAAGGATTGCACTACAACTCGTACACCTTACTGTAAATTGTACCTAAATTGTACCTCATCCCATTTCTGCTTTGCACTATATAGTACTGTACATTAGTACACTGCATAGTATTGTATATTATATGGTAACTCAGAACATTGTACATATGTCTATACCGAACACTGTGACCTCATTTTCTTCTTCTAAATTACATGCTATACTATGTTATTTGATACTATCTTGTCTAGCACAGTCTCTGGAGCGTAACAGTAAGAAGCATTTTGTATGAAAGTATTCTGTACTTCTGTATGACAACTATTAAAGAAACTTGAAACTTGGATTCGCCTGTTCGAATCCAGCTCACAGCTCCGGGGTTGTCACCAGCTTGGCTGGCCGTCTGCACTAATACAATTGGCTGTATTAGAGGGTGGGAGAAGCTGGCGGGGTGGGTCCGGGTCGTTGTAAACAGCGACTCCTACAGTTCGGTCGGGGCGCCTGCTAAGCGCGGATAGGACTCGAGGGGGATAGTGTGATCCTCCCACACGCTACGGCCTCTCGATGAGAATCCGCGCGCCAGGTGAAAAGAAGCGGTGATTGGCTGGACGTGTGTCGGAGGAAGCACGTGGTAGCCTCCACTCTCCCAGATGATCTGACTGTGGGGGGTAAGTGCGCAGCGACCAGGAAGGGACTGGGAATTGGCATACGACTAACATTGGGATGGGAGAAAATCGGAGGAAAATGGAGGGGGAAAAAGACCAATAAAAAAAAAAATAATAATAATCCTTTAACAACGAAATTCAATCGGCAATCAAAGTGGCACAACGATTCAAAACATTGCGAACAAACTTATCCTCTGTGGCAAGGAGCAATAAGACTAAACATGTAGATATACTCACGGACAGTTTCAGTGATCGACTGATGGTGTTTGTGTCACACGTAAAGAGAATAGAAATAGACATTTAATGAGTCACACCAGGTACAAATTTGTGTAATTAGGACAGGTAGACAGGGCAATTACCCACCAGGTAAGGCTAGAGGTTTGATCCCTGAGGAGAGAAAACCCCAAACGTTGCACTCAGTAATGAACAGGTTTGTTCCGTTGGGTACTAATTGACATCTGGACAAACAGATAACATTGCCTTTGGGCAGCAGGACAAATAGGCCTTAAACATCATTAGCAGGGTTGGCATGTTTGTGGAAAGGATGTGTGTGGATGTAATCAAACATTGACCTCGGGAAAAGTGTTGAGAGCATAGTCAGGGATAAGCACACCTGTACTCTGCACTAGGGATGTCCCGATCTGATCACGTAATTGGGATCGGGGCCGATCACGTGATTTTCCGAAGATCGGGATCGATTTTTTTTTAATAAAAATCAGGATTTTTATTTTATTTTTATTTTTTTACTTTTATTTTTTTATTCAACAAACATGACCATGTTCACGTCTTAAACTCATACTGAGGCCTTAGTTTTGGTTTTAAATTGCATATCATCATTCATGTATTTATTGTCACACAGAGGAGAAGAATTTTGCCAAAACAAACCAATAGTATCCAGCTGCAGATAGTGTGATCCTTCCACACGCTACGCCCTCTCAGGGAGGATCCGCGCTGCCAGGTGAAAAGAAGCGGTTGATTGGCTGGACGTGTGTCGGAGGAAGCACGTGATAGCCTCCACTCTCCCAGATGATCTGACTGTGGGGGGTAAGTGCGCAGCGACCAGGAAGGGGATTGGGAATTGGCATACAACTAACATTGGGATGGGAGAAAATCGGAGGAAAATGGAGGGGGAAAAAAGATCAATAATAATAATAATAAAAAAAAAAAAAAACGGAAAGGTCATGATACGGCCTGGGAACAGAAGACAAGTCGGAGATCTCAAGTGGAGAAGATGGCGTAACAGAGAGGGAGGGCTGTGTGGAGCGCAGACAGTTAGCGTGGCAGTAGATGCTCCAGGACATCACTTTGCCCGAGGACCAGTCGACTTGTGGGTTGTGTTTTTTAAAGGGGAACTATTTTACTATTTCTTTCACTATTTGGGCACTTTTACACGATTCCTGTGAGTCTATGGAACACCTCTGTCATTTTTTTATTTTTTTTTATTCATTGTTTTGTATTTCTAATCAAGTCCTCAAAAACAGCATTTTTCTACCTCAAGATCTCGAACCGTTTTGAGGCTGGGCTCCAACCACTGTGTGCAGCTCATCATGTACCTGATGCCACACAGCCACATTATCATGCAGCGGTGTCTCTCTGACATCACAAATCAGCACATTTTCAGATGACTCAGTTCAGTGAGGGTGAATATTGTGAGAGGAGAATTGGAAGAATGCGCCAATATGAGAATTAGAGACAGATCATATTAATATAAGTTCACATAGCTAGGAAACAATGCTAAACACTCAAAAAGGCCATTTATAAGATAGTTCCCCTTTAAGCCACGGATTGCCAAGCACCAGGGGAGTAAGAGAACAAGGGATGACCAAAAGTGTAATAATCTCCTGATGATTACCGGACAACAAACAGGTAACGGGAGCGGTCCGAAACTGGATTCTAGCCAACGGCATGACGTTAAGAGCTTTGGCCTCCAGGAGCGAGTCGAGTGGTTCTAACTCCAAACTCAGAGACCTGGCCACTTCGCCATCGATAAAGCTCTAGTCGGCTCCAGAGTCGATTAGAGCCGGAAAAACATGGGACTGACCTTTTAATCAACAGAGTCGCACGGACCCGAGGACGAGAGGAGATGAGATAGGAAACCTTCGCTTGACTCGTACGCACCTCTCTGACTATGGACGAGCCTGGTCTTTTACTGGACAAGACGGACAGGAGGATATAAAGTGACCAGTCCGGCCACAGTACAGACAAGAGTTCTCATGGAAACGGCGAGTCTTCTCTTCTGCAGACAGACTGGGCTCGACCCAATTGCATGGGCTCTGGTTCGGACATCCTCGGTGTAGCGAAACGACACGAGCCCTCCTCGGCATAACTCGGCATTTCCCGTCGGGGTTCGCAAAACTCAAACACTCCGGCACAGGGAACCGAAGAGAGCGTGGGTCTCGGCGCTTCACTTCACTCCGTACAATCTAATGGATTTCGTTTGCTCATAAAATGCTTAAAATGTTAAACGTGATTATAATAGACGGCTGTAAATGATTGCGACGTGCACGGGGCCGACTGCCTGCAGACGTGCCATCGGAATGTTCATTTGGGATAAATAAATAATAATGGGTTAGATGCCAAACTTATTTTAGTTAATAATAATAATAATGGATTGGATTTATATAGCGCTCTTCGTGACACCCCAGAGACCCCAGAGCGCTTACAGAGTCCATTATTCGTTCATACACAGTCATACCGGTGGTGGTAAGCTACAATTGCAGCCAGAGCTACCCTGAGGCAGACTCACGGAAGCGTGGCGAATAATCAACGCCTACGGCCCCTCCGACCACCACCAACATTCATTCACATGCATACACATTCATACGAGGCAAGTAGGTTAAGTGTCTTGCCCAAGGACACAACGGCAGTGGGATGGACATGGGCTTGAGCGGGATTCGAACCACCAACCCTTCGATCATTGGACGACCCGCTCTACCCCTGAGCCACGCCGCCCCACTAGTTGTATTGTGCTTGTGCTGCATGATGACATACATAATCAAATGTCCAAGCTAATTGTTCTATTCATGCAAATATTTGAAGCATTGTTTTGTTAGGTAAATAACCTCTCAAGCACTCATTGCTTTTTTCACGCATTAATTTGTCATGTTATTCAATAGGCACTGGCAGTGTTCTGAAATTACTTAATTTATCAGTAGTGCCGAATTTCTCAGTTCTCCGCTTGATATAATTAATCTAAATGTCTAATCTAACGAATTTTGTTTGCTCATAATAGCCTACTCCTGAATAACATGGACAAACAATTATGTTCCATGATTTTATTAAAACACAAACTGCAGGCGGCTGGGTGGCGCTCATCACCAACGCAAGAGACACTGGTATTGAATCCAGCTGTCAGCGTTGCTTCCGGCTTGGCCGGCCGTCATACTGGCTCGATTGGCAGAGTCAGCGGGAGGGAAGCCGGTGGGTGGGTCTGGGTCGTTGTGGACAGCAACTCCTACAGCTCGGTCGGGGCGCCTGCACAGCGAGGGAAGGATCTAAGAGAGGTAGTGTGACCTTCCACACGTTACACTCTCTCAGTGAGAGTCCGCGCTGCCAGGTGAAAAGAAGTGGTGGGCTGGGTACACATGTGTCGGAGGAAGCATGTGATAGTCTCCGTCCTCCCAGACCGACGGTAGAGGGTAGAGTGCACAACGACCAGGAAGGGGATTGGGAATTGGCATAACGACTAACATTGGGAGGGGAGAAAAACGGAAAAAGATAATAATAAAAAAATAAAAAATAAAAAAAAACTGCCTATAAATGGTTATTGAGCTGCGAGCCCCTACACAACGCGAAGCAGATCGAGTCAGTTTTATCACGTTGTATATTACAATAATTTAGGTTGAATTTTTATTAGCCCAGGTCTACAGATCTATTCATCTTCCTTTTTTTCACTTTTTCTCCTTATTTTAAATTGTTTTTCTCCCATCCCAATTTCGCATTGCCAATTCTCCCCTCCAATTCTCAACTCCCCTGTCTTGAACGTTGCTAGACTATGCCTCTCACTGGTCGGCTGTGGTGAGGATAGAAGCCTTGCATCATGTGTCCCCTCCGATACTTCCTGTCTCTGCTGTACAGGCGTCACCCAACCGACCTGTAGGAGTCGCTGTCCACAACGTCCAATCCCCACCCATCGACTTTCCACCCGCTACCTCTGCCAATTGAGATAGTATGACAACTGGCCCAAGCCGCAGGCAATGCTGACTCGGGAGTCGAGACCGGAGTCTCTTGCATTGGTGACGAGCGCAATCTCCGCTACGCCACCCAGCCGCCCCCATCTATTCATCTTCCATAACAGTATTTTACACCATTTGTATTTCGTATTGTATTTTGTTTATTTCGTAATGTATAGAGCTTGCCTCAGGGGCTCACACAGAACCAAGCATTTCACCGTAAAGTGAATATCAGGAAGGCAGCAGGACCGGACGGCATCCCCGGCCGCGTCCTAAAAGTCTGTGCCGACCAACTGGCCCCGGTATTCACTGACATCTTCAACCTGTCCTTGGAACAGGCTGTCATCCCCACCTGTCTGAAGAAGTCCACCATCATCCCTGTACCCAAAAAATCTACGCCCGCTTGCCTCAACGACTACCGCCCTGTAGCCCTCACCTCCATAGCCATGAAGTGCTTTGAGAAGCTAGTGAAGGGCTACATCTGTTCCTCCCTCCCCATCAACCTGGACCCTCTGCAATTTGCATATCGCCCCAACAGGTCCACGGAGGACGCCATAGCCCATGTGCTGCACACAGCAGCATCACACCTGGACAAGAGGCAGGGGAACTATGTGAGAATGCTGTTCATCGACTACAGCTCAGCATTCAATACCATAGTCCCCTCCAAACTCATAGCCAAGCTCAGGGACCTGGGCTTGAACTATGACCTCTGCCAGTGGGTCTTGGACTTCCTGACGGGCAGACCCCAGGTGGTAAGAGCCGGCAACTGCACCTCCTCATCCATCACGCTCAACATAGGGGCCCCCCAGGGCTGTGTTCTGAGCCCCCTCCTCTACTCCCTGTACACACATGACTGCGTAGCACAGCGGAACAACAACACCATTATCAAATTAGCTGATGACACAGTAGTGGTGGGCCTGATCTCTGCCAACGACGAAAGGGCCTACCTGGAAGAGGTAGAGAACCTGTCACAGTGGTGTCAGGAGAACTGCCTCTCCCTGAACGTCAGCAAAACAAAAGAGATGATTGTGGACTTCAGGAGGTCGGGGCACCGGTTGAGAGAGTGAACAGTTTCAAGTACCTCGGAGCCCACATATCCGAGGACTTGACATGGACCACACACATTGACAGTGTTGTGAAGAAGGCACGACAACGCCTCTACTTCCTCAGGCGCCTAAGAAAGTTCCAAGTCAGTCAGAAGATCCTTAGGAACTTCTACTCATGTACAATAGAGAGCATCCTGACCGGCAACATCACCTCCTGGTTTGGGAATAGCACTGCACAAGACCGTAGCAGACTACAAAGAGTGACACGTTCAGCCGAACGCACAATTGGAGGGGGGCTTCCCACCCTCCAGAACATTTACAACAAGCGGTGCAAGGGGAAGGCTAAGAGAATTATTAAGGACTCGAGCCACCCGAACAACTGCCTCTTTGAACTGCTGCGGTCAGGCAAGCGATACCGGAGTCTTAAGGCGAGCACAGAAAGACTCAGAAGAAGCTTCTATCCCCAGGCCATCAGGCTGCTAAACGAACAATAATCACTATGCAACAACCATCAAATGCACACAGCACACACACCCACACGCACACACTCACTCAAACAAACAACACACTGCAGCACCCACTCTCCACACTTTAGATCACACAAACACACTTACACTTTATATTTATTGATAAAGAATTTGCACTACAACTCGTACACCTACTGTGAATTGTACCTAAATTGCACCTCGTCCCATTTCTCCATTTCTGCCTTGCACTATATAGTATTGTATATTAGTACACTGCACAGTATTGTATATTGTATGGTAACTACGTCTATTCTGCATCGAACATTGTACATATGTCTAAACTGAACACTGTGACCTCATTTTTTTTACTTCTAATTTTACTATGTTATTTTATTTCATACTTATCTTGTCTTGCACAGTCTCTGGAGCGCAACAGTAAGAAGCATTTTGTATAAAAGTATTCTGTACTTCTGTATGACAACTATTAAAGAAACTTGAAACTTGAACTTGAAACTTGAAGTACATATTTTATTGTGATAATTAATAAACAAACTTCTTTTTTTGAACAAATGTTTTTTTTTCTTCTTTTTTTACATGAAACAAGACAAACAATACAGTAACAGTAATAATCAACAATAAATCACAGGACAATAACAGAAATAATAATAACAATAATGACAGTCCAGTAATTAAATCAGAATGAAAGTAGACTAAAAGACATACAAATAATAAATACAATACCATGGGCTCTCGCTCGCTCGCTCCCCCCCCCCCTACAGGACCCCCACGTGGGCTATACATCCACTAAAACTCCAAATTTATATGCGTTCCTTTATCTTATCCACCACAGCTACCAAGACTGCTATGCTAGCTTCATTAACACCTAAAATTCGTGCAGTAGATATCTCTAGATAAATCACATCGAGATAGGTGAGAATCCATACCTTCGGGCACATTTTATCCGGTTGAATCCAGCGTGACGCTATCAACTTTTTGGCAGCTGTAAGACCAGCCAAAATGAGTCTCTTTACATGTACAGAGGTTGATAACTGAGAAACATCATTCAACAACAGTACAGAAGGCAGTGTCTCTGATAATTGAGTGGTAACATTTTCCCAAAAAGTCTCAACAGGAGGGCATTCCCAATACATATGCATATATGTACCAATAGCATCGTTTGAACACAAGGAGCATCGAGAGTCAGGTCTGAGACCCATTAGGTACAATCGTCTAGGGGTCAGGTAAGTCCTATGAACAAAGTTAAGATTAATCTGTTGGTGATCTGGGTTGCGTGATGATAGCCGAACATTTTCCCAGACTGCATCCCAATCAAAATCTACTTCCAGCTCTGGGATATCCTTCCTCCAAACCGAGTCTAGGGGAAGGACCTTATATGAGGACGTAAGTAAGTGGCGATAAAAGTCAGAGACGAAGCCTCTCGATGTCTCCTTGTCATAAAAGAATTTGTGAAACCTGTGGTGCTCAATTGGAACATCCCATGGTACGCCGTGAGCCTTCAGAGCTGCTCTTATTTGTAAATAGAAGAAAAAAGAGGAACTGGGGAGGTCAAATTTGTTGGATATATCTTGAAAACTGCGGAGACCATAGTCATTGTAACTGAGGGGTTACAAAACCCTGACTGTATTAAAGATTGTGATAGATTAAACCACTGCTAGTTATGTACTTTAATTACTGGCCAGACAGTACATCAAATATAGATGGTGAACACCCACAAGAACACGGCATTGACACAGAAATAGTATTTGAGGGTAATTTATTATTATTAGGCAACGTTAGGTTACAGAATGAGAATTAGGGTCGCGCTTGTATGGCGAAGAATATACGTAAAGTCAGTCAAGAGCATGAGTCACTAAGAATAGCAGGAATCCTACCATGGGTCTAAGTTGACACCACCTGTCGTATAGTAGCAACTATATAGGGCAACACTGGTACCGACTGGAGACAATGGGTTCCCTCCGGGGTGTAAGGCCTGGAGGGTAGAGGAATGTTCGGGTACTCCGTCTGATTCAATGAGGAATAAAGAGACTCCAGGTACAGGAGTCGGTCCTTGTAAACTCCCTTGATCAGCAGCAAAAGCAATAATTGTAATCCAAATGCCCGACAGCATTGATGACAGCTTGCCAGCCCCGTCCACGAGGCAGGCCCGAGTTGTAATCCTCACGAGGTTGAATCCCAAACGATAGTGGAAATCAACGATGCTCTTCTCCGGATACCACGTTCCAAATCAATACAATCCAACCAGTAATGGTTCTGCAATCGCCGACGCCGATTCTCCTGTGTACATGTCCAACGGTACACACGAACGAACTGGGTTGGCACGATATACAATAAATGAACGACTATTTACTTCACATTAAACTAGGTCGAACTTGACGTTACTTCACTAAACTCTGACACTTTTACTATTCTATTCGCACATGTTCTAAACGCACGGTTACTCACTTCAATGTTACCGAACTTGTCACACTGCTGCTTTAGACGAACTTGATGAACTACTGCTGGGCACACCTGCGCCGTATTTATACTTAAGTGATTATCTAGTTCCAAACCTAACCACTTTGGTCCTGAATCAATACACTGCCAAAGGCATGTTCTGACATGCCCCAAACTCGCCCCTTGCACCTGTCTGAGTGCGAGACTGCCTGGAGCCTAGGGCGCTATCCAATAAGGAGAGCGAATATTACTCTGGTTTGAACGTAGGTAAAGGGATATACCGTGTATATATAAATAATATACAAAGTATATAAAACAATAAATGTAGATTCTCAACTTTAATCTGGCCCTTCACAACAGCCGCCTCCTAATTAGTCCGCACCTAATTAGTTAAGGGAGACAGATTAATAGTCCAGTCAACTGCTCAATATCTGTTGTGAGGAGTAGGGCAATCTACAAAGTCAGTGGGTCATGGTCGTCATCAGGGGAGTCAGGGAGCTCTGGCAACTCTATCAGCCTCGCCACGGGTCGGGTGTAAGTCCACCCTTGGACAATAACTTCTGCCGCTCTGACCTTTCCGTCGGCACCAGTGATCACTTTGCTTACGCGGCCGGCCGGCCACATAGCTCGGGGTAGTGACTGGTCTATGATCATAACGACTGTGTCCACTTTTAAGTTGTCCCTGTCCTTGACCCGCTTCTGACGGGCTGGAAGGGATGGTAGGGAGCTTAGGAGGAAGCGGGCCTGAGACTGGTTGATCTGTGCTTGGCTGTGTCTCCACATCCTCCGTCTGTTCCTCTTGTTCTTCCGGTGCCCCGTCTGAGGAGGGGCCGGGTCCGGCCGCCCCCTCAAGAGGTAGCTTGGGGTGCTGGGTTCGAGGTCAGCTACGTCGCTTGGAGCGCAGCTGATGGGGGTGGAGTTCGGAACTCCCTCTTCTTGGGCCCACGGTTCTCTCACAGGCCTCTCGTCTAATGTCAATAGCCTCTCAACGGGCTGTACGAGAGAGTGGCCTGTGTCGCTCACCTTTGCGTGCAGGCAGCGTGTAGACGTGGGTTGACTGTCAAGTCCGTAGAGGGGGCCCTGGAGCGTCCACCCCAGTCGGGTCAGAATCGCGACTGGGCATTCTTTAGGTCCGATGTGGGCCGCCACGATTGGGACAAGGAGTTCCGCGTGGTCGGAGCCTATGAGCAGGGTCGGTGTGGCGCCGTCGATAAGCGGTATAGGTAGTCTGCGTAAGTGCTCGTACTTCGCCATCAGCTGTGGGATGGGGTAGTTGTAGCTTGACAGACCTATGTCATGGCCTGTAAATGCTTTAGTGATGCTGTACCGCTTCTCGGGCTGCCCGACCGCTGCTATTTTGAATGAGACGTTCTTGCCCTTTATGGTTTTCAGGTCTCGCTGAATAGTACGGATTGTCATTGTTTCTTTGTTACCTCGCAGGCCCAACTGGGCTGCGGCGGAAGCGAGGAGGAGAATCTTTTCAGACCCATCGTCTAGGACGGCGTAAGTGTCCAGGACCTGGTCCTCGTAACTCAGGAGCACTCTGACCACTTTGATGAGCACTCGGGGGGCTCCCGCTATGCTTGGGGTCTATGTGGAGCACTCCTGTTGGTGGGTTGCCTTGTAGGGCTAGTCTTTTCTTGTGGGCCTCGTGCAGTGTATCGCAGCGAGCGTGGTCCTGTGTGTTCGTCCTACTCCACTGATCCATTTCGGCGGGGGTCAGTTTCTGGTATGCTTCACACCGTGACATGGAGTGTCCGCTGCGGCAGTAAGTACACCAGGGGGGGGGGCCATGGATCTTCTGTAGTGGTGCCGACTCGCGGTAGTCCGAGTAGCACCGTGACTCCCAGTGTCTGCTGTAGCAGTCAGGACACCAGGGGGGGGGTTCAGGACTGGTTTGTGGTGACACCGCCTCGACCTGGTACATCACCGTGACGGGCACACTCTGGCCTCCTGGCGGACGCTTGTTGCTGTCGTGCAGGACCTCCAGGTGGGCGCCGTCGCACTTGCTGCATCTTTTCTTTAGGCGGCACTCAGCTGCCATATGGCTGCGCGCGCAGCGGAAGCAGCGGCGGTTCGCTTTGATCCACTGACTCACCTCGTCAGCGGTCAGCCTCTTGAAGGTGTCACATTGAGAAAGCCAATGTTCATTTTCACAGTACTGACAGACAGCCTTCCACTTCTCCTTGACGTGGGTGTTGTGGCTCGTCTGCCGTGGCTCAACCTCGGCTTGGTGCATAACTGTCACGGCCAGGCGGTTGTCGTTGAACCTTCTCGGTCCATCTCTAGGGTCAGAGCCACTCCACACGAATGTGTCCAATCGTAGACTACTACCTTCCCTGGCGAGGAAGTCAGCTAGGTCTAGGAGGGATGGTTCTGGGCCGTTGGGGTCACTGTGGTCTCTCTGCCGCCGAAAACGCTCTTGACGGCTGGAGGGAGCTTCTCCAGTATCCGCTCCACGTTAGAATTTGCATACAGTTCATGTCTCCCCTTCTCCTTTTGTGACCCCAGCATCCCCACGAGGGATTGTACCTTGATAGAGAGGTCATCTAGTGCTCTATTGTCTTTGGCTGGGGGGAGGCGGTCGATATCTCGTATTTCTTGGATCACGTAATCCCATATGCGTCCATAGCGCTGGTCGAGGGCCACCAGAGCCGCGGAGTATGGGGTGCTTGAGTTGGAATATGCCAGCGCTATGTTATGCGCTCTGGGCACCTTGAGATGCTTGAGGAGGATGGCATATTTGTACGACTCGTCGGGGACATCAGACATCATAGTCTCCAAACACATGCGTAATTCCGTGTACTGTGCTCTGTCCTCACACGTAAAGTCTGGGAACGTCGGTGCGCCACGGTAAGATGCCATGGATGGCTGGGACACCGATGAGCGTAGGGGGAGAGGCCTCCTGGGCGAGTCTCCCCGTACGTGGGGTCGTGGGTTAGTGCTGGGTGGGTACCAGAGGCCGGGCCCCCAGGTGCTGCTCCTCGGTGTTGACTGTGTATTAAACTCAACCTTGGTTTGGATCGGGGGTTCGTAACGCAGTGGCTCGGGGCTGGGGTCGGGGCTGTACTGGGCCTCCTGGTCCAAAGTAGGTTCGTGCTGGTGGGCTTGATATCCCTCCTCTTCCTCTTCTAGGTCCTGGAGTCGTCTAGTTAGTCTCTCGGCGACGTAGGCCGGTTCTTCCCGTTGGCTGGGTCCCGTATGGACCGGTCGGGGAGGGGGCTCGGCGATGTAGGCAGGTTCTTCCTGCTGGCTGGGTCCCGTGTAGTCTGGTCGGGGAGAGGGCTCGGCGACGTGAACAGGTTCTTCCTGCTGGCTGGGTCCCGTGTAGATGTGTCGGGGAGGGGAAGGTGCCCTCGACCCGCGTCGTGATGATCTCCGGGAGCTCCGCGTGGAGGAGTGGGGGGTAGCCCTCTGGATCAATTGTTCTATCATCTGCGCCTGCAGGCGGTCCGCTCCGCTTCGCGCTGTGCATTGGCGGCGTCGCGCTGTGCATTGGCGCGGTCTCGTTCCGCCTCGCGCTGTGCATTGGCGGCGTCGCGCTGTGCATCGCGTTGCGCGTTGGTACGGTCTCGCTGAATGGTTTCTTCAGCCTGGAGGCGCCTCTCTTCCAGTCTGATGGTCATCGCTGTGTCGGCCTGGAGGCGACTCTCTTCTAGTCGGATGCGTTCTCGCTCGTTCTGTTGTTGCGCCTGGAGGCGTTCTCGTTCCACTGCAGAGTGTTCGCGCTCACTAAGTGTCTGTGCTTGGAGACGGTCTCTTTCGGTTGAAGCTGTCAGCGTGGCGATTAAGGCTTGCGCCAGTCTCTGGTCAGCCTCGCTGGGGGATGACACTGATGGAGGTGATCGGGCGTTGACAGGGCTTGGTGGAGACCTGTTCTCCTGGCGCGCTCCGAGGTCTATCTCTTGAGCGCGGTACTCTTCTCGTGGTTGCGCGCCGAGGGCTGTCTCGGGTACGCGCTCTTGGGTTGGTTGTGCACCGGGGTCTATCCCTGGAGCGCTTTCTTTATCCTGGAGCGCTCCGGGGTCTATCCCGGTGACGCTGTCTGGAGGTATAGTCACGTCATGTCCTGCTTGGTCCCCCCCGTGAGCTAAGTCAGTTTCGCTTGAACTCTCTGGGGTCTCTACTGGCAGGGCCGCCAAGTCGATAGGAGTGGGCATGCTTAAACTATCCGTTTTATCCGTATTTAACGTCCGTTTAGATAAGCTAGGGGGTAAAACGAAAGCAAAGTCCTCTAGATATGGAGGTGGCTGACGTTTGCGCTGCGGGCATTCTAGCTTGGGGGAGCCGCTTGGAGAGTGTTCACCGCTGGCCATGTCAATATTAATATTATATTAAATATTACACTGATACCCTCCGGCTCGAAGGACCAATTGTAACTGAGGGGTTACAAAACCCTGACTGTATTAAAGATTGTGATAGATTAA
Organism: Notolepis coatsorum; assembly: GCF_963971535.1. Lineage (NCBI taxonomy): Eukaryota > Metazoa > Chordata > Actinopteri > Aulopiformes > Paralepididae > Notolepis > Notolepis coatsorum. Next base: position 52,130,080 of record NC_140174.1, on the reverse strand, counting down.
ACCACTGCTAGTTATGTACTTTAATTACTGGCCAGACAGTACATCAAATATAGATGGTGAACACCCACAAGAACACGGCATTGACACAGAAATAGTATTTGAGGGTAATTTATTATTATTAGGCAACGTTAGGTTACAGAATGAGAATTAGGGTCGCGCTTGTATGGCGAAGAATATACGTAAAGTCAGTCAAGAGCATGAGTCACTAAGTATAGCAGGAATCCTACGATGGGTCTAAGTTGACACCACCTGTCGTATAGTAGCAACTATATAGGGCAACACTGGTACCGACTGGAGACAATGGGTTCCCTCCGGGGTGTAAGGCCTGGAGGGTAGAGGAATGTTCGGGTACTCCGTCTGATTCAATGAGGAATAAAGAGACTCCAGGTACAGGAGTCGGTCCTTGTAAACTCCCTTGATCAGCAGCAAAAGCAATAATTGTAATCCAAATGCACAGCTTGAGATCGGTTCCAAGGAGGCTTAAGGGTCTATAGCTGCCGCATTCAGTGGGGTCCTTATCTTTCTTAAGTAGGACAGATATGAGTGCCATATTGACATCCCTGGAAAAGTTTCCCTCTTTGATTGAGTGTAAAATCATATCAAGTAATAGGGGTCCAAGTACATCCCAGAATAGAATAGAATAGAATAGAATAGAAATACTTTTATTATCCCGTGGGAAATTTGACACTGCAAATGTGTCAAATTTAAACATTTAGACAGGACAGGTCACAAATTAGAATAATAACACAAATCAAATCAAGTTGCCTAGGATAAGAGTAGAGTAAAATAGGATAAAATTAAATGAAATAAAATATACAGAAATAAATACAGTAAGAATATACTGAGCATACTGAGCATGGGGTAAACAATTTGGTCAATATAATTATAATTTAAATCTAACTAAAAGAAATATGAAATATATATTCCAGTATTCACAGTGTCACAAGGTGCAGTATGCTTCAGGTAGTGTATTGTCCTCCTTGGGTTCCTATAAGTCCTAGATCAATGTCTGGCAGCCGTCGCTGCCCCCTGTTGTGGAGCCTGGAGGCCGCTAGTCACGGCCTCCTGCCACTATTGAGCTGCCGCTCTGTGCTCAGTGATGCAGTGAGGCACAGTGATGCATTATATAGTCAGATGGCTGTTGGAATGAAGGACTTCCTGTGTCGTTCAGTGCTGCATTTGGGTAGTGTGAGCCTAGCACAGAACATGCTCCTCCTGTCAGCCTGGAGCTTAGCGAGGCTCCTCCTCTCCGCCACCCTCGCTAGAGAGTCCAGCTCCACCCCAACCATGCTGCTGGCCTTCCTGACCAGCTTATCCAGCCTGGTTGTGTCCACTGCTCTCAGTCCGCTGCCCCAGCAGGTCACAGCGTACAAGAAGGTGCCCGCCACCACAGACTCATAGAACATCCTCAACATCCTTGTACAGACATTGAAGGATCTCAGCCTTCTGAGGAAGTAGAGTCGGCTCTGGCCCTTCTTGTATAGTGCTTCTGCATGTTTTGACCCGTTCAGTTTGTTGTCGATGTGCACACCGAGGTATTTGTACACCTCAACCATGTCCACATCAACTCCCCTGATGGAAACGGGGGTCACAGGTGCACTCCTCCTCCTCCCCAGCTCCACAACCAATTCCTTGGTCTTCGCCACATTTAGCTGCAGGTGGTTTTTATCGCACCATGTGACAAAGTCCACTACCAGTTCCCGGTATTCCCTCTCGTCACCGTCCTTTATACATCCCACTATCTTAGAGTCATCAGAAAACTTCTGAAGGTGGCAGGACTCTGACCGATAGTGGAAGTCGTTGGTGTAGACAGTGAAGAGGAAGGGAGAGAGGACTGTCCCCTGCGGGGCCCCGGTGTTGCTGACCAGTCTGTCTGACACACAGCTCCGTAGGCGCACGTACTGTGGTCTTCCCGTCAGATAGTCCACAACCCAGGACACCAGGGGGGCCTCTACTTGCATCGCCTCCAACTTCTCACCCAGTAGCCCAGGCCTTATGGTATCAAAAGCACTGGAGAAGTCAAAGAACATGATTCTCACAGTGCTCCCCGGCTTGTCTAGGTGAGTGTAGGCTCGGTTCAGCAGGTAGATGACAGCATCCTCTACCCCCAGTCGGGGCTGGTATGCGAACTGGAGTGGGTCTAGTTGGGGTTTGGTCACCGGGCGGAGTTGCTCCACGACTAACCTCTCCATGGTCTTCATTATATGAGAGGTTAGAGCCACCGGCCTGTAGTCCTTGGACGTGCTGGGACGCGGGCACTTGGGGACAGGGACCACACAGGAGGTTTTCCACAGTGTCGGGACTCTCTGCAGCCTCAGGCTCATATTGAATATGTACTGGAGCACATCACACAGCTGAGAGGCACAGGTTTTGAGTACCTTTGGGCTCACCCCATCAGGACCTGCAGCCTTGCCTGCATGTAACTTGCTCAGCTGTGTACTCACCTGGTCTGCAGAGAGCCATACTGTGGGGATCTCAGGTGTTGGGGGGGGGGGGGGGGGGGGCGGGTCTTCAAGCCAGACAGGCTGCACCAGAGATGAGAGGGCGTGGGCAGTTGGGGGATTGGAGAGGGGGGGGTTGCTCGAGTTGAAGGGCTGAGAGGTGTGGGGGTGGGCAGGGCAACTGGAGTGTCGGGGGGGGGGGGGGGAAGACTGGCCGGGGCCGCTGTGTCAAACCTGTTGTAAAACAGGTTTAGCTCATTAGCCCGGTCCACATCTCCATCCACTCCCCTTCCCCCTGCCGGTTTAATGCCGGTTATGGTCTGCATTCCAGACCACACTTGTTTGATGTTATTGTTCTCCAGCTGCCCTTCCAACTTCCTCCTGTATTTGTCTTTGCCCTCTCTGAGTTTAATTCTCAGATGCCCCTGAACTCGTTTGACCTCCTCCCTGTTGCCTGTGTTGAAAGTCCTCTTTTTCTCTTTCAGAAGGGCTTTGATGTCCTTCGTGACCCATGGCTTGTTATTTGGGTAGCAGGTAACAGTCCTAGATGGAACATTGGAGTCCACACAAAAGTTGATGTAGTCTGTGATGCACTCTGTGAGCCCATCAATGTCCTCTGCGTGGGGCTCACACAGTGCCTGCCAGTCTGTGACCTCAAAGCAGCCCTGTAGTGCCTCTTGAGCTTCCTCCGACCACCTTCTTACAGTTATTTTGGTCGCAGGCTGTCTTCTGACCAGAGGCACATAACAGGGGTTGAGGTGAACCAGGTTGTGGTCCGACCGGCCCAGCTGTGGTAGTGGTGAGGAGCTGTATGCCTCCTTGATGTTGGCATAAAGCAGGTCCAGGGTCCTGTTCTCCCTGGTGTGGCAGCTGACATATTGTTTGAAGTTTGGTAGTGATTTGTCCAGTTTTACATGGTTAAAATGCCCTGAGATGAGGATTAAAGCCTTCAGGTGTTTCGTCTGGAGAAGTGCAATTGCGCCGTGGATGACGTCACACGAGGCCGTCGGGTTTGCCGAGGGGGGGATGTAAACGGCCATCATGATAACGTGGGGGATTTCTCTTGGCAAATAGTATGGTCTGAGTCCTACAGCTAACATCTCTATATCCGGATCACAGTGTCGCTCTTTGATCGTAATATGGCTGGGGTTACACCATCTCTTATTAATAAATAAGGTGTCGTATCTTAAAGGATAACTCCACTTTTTTTTTAAATTAGCTTATTTAACATCTTCCCTGGAGTTAGACAAGAAGATGCATACCTTTTTTGTCTCTGTGCGTGCATTTTAGCTTTGGGAATAGACGCTCCGTTAGCATAGCTTAGCTTCATCACTGGAAGTGGGGGAGGACAGTAGCCTTACAGTGCCTTACAGTGTATTGCAAGGTCTGACATTGACCAAACTTGATATGCATGACCTTGGTGGGCTCTAGGTCAACTCCTGAAAAGGGGGTCAATGTCAGACCTTGCAATCAAAAGTTAGGGGCGCACTGAAATTATGGCAAGGGTTATTAGCCCCCTAACTTTTGATTGCAAAGTCTGACATTGACCCCCTTTTCAGGAGTTGACCTAGAGCCCACCAAGGTCATGCATATCAAGTTTGGTCAATGTCAGACCTTGCAATACACTGTAAGGCACTGTAAGGCTACTGTCCTCCCCCACTTCCAGTGATGAAGCTAAGCTATGCTAACGGAGCGTCTATTCCCAAAGCTAAAATGCACGCACAGAGACAAAAAAGGTATGCATCTTCTTGTCTAACTCCAGGGAAGATGTTAAATAAGCTAATTTAAAAAAAAAGTGGAGTTATCCTTTAAGTCAATACATTGGGTTATTTACAGTGCATACAGGTTGCTAACTAGAGGGAAGAAGGACAGAGTGATAGAATGGTCTCCTCATCTGACTTCAAATATAGCCAGCAAGGAATAAACGTGCAGTCAGACAAAGGAACTATAGTTCAACTCAAAGGGTTTATTTGCCTCGGGACTCAGAGTGAATTAAAAGATTGTTTACATACAGGGATTATTCATCATTTTTCATAAGACATGATTGTACAACAAGATTGATGAGGTTTACATAACCCATTCACGGTGGCTCTTCACATCAAAACAAGTCTGCACATAAATTTAGTCATGTTTATCAATGGAATAGACTACCTTACTTTTGCCACCACATGGTTAAACCTGGTCTAAGATAGGCATCTTACTCTATATATCACAAACAGTGGTTACTCCATACAGTTTACTCACGTCGCGGCAAGAGGGCAGTCTGTGGAAGTGGTGGAGACCAGAAAGACCCCCTGGGGTGGGTGCACCTGTCTGGCCTCCTTCTCAAACACAGCGCTCTCTGTTAAATACTCTGATTTCCACCAATAATAACAATCTAATAATACGTTTGGTCCAATTAGATTTGTTGATTCTATATATGGAGTCTTCTCTGTTCCTTGGGTCCCCAATGAGATGTCTCTCCTCGGGGTGTGTTGTCCTTCAGTAAACAGAGGGGTCTGCTTTTGGCCCCCTCCTTTGCTGCTCAGGTCTTCTCAGTCCAGGGGGTCTGTGGCTTTTGATGAGCACAGAGTCTTAACCCTAAAACCTTTTCTATATCTGTAGCTTTTAATGTAATGAGTTACATATGTATTCAGCATTTAACCCATGTGGAGTTTGTCTATATTTTAATACCAGATTCCCTATATAAAGTATACTGAATTAATAGTTCCTTGGTTTTAGATTCTAGCAAGCTTTACAACCAGAGTGAAATAGCATTATTACTTAACCAGTTTGACATTCCTAAATGGTATTCAAATCTAATGAGTCAGTTACCTTTTAAATTGATATGGTTTAGTTAGTTTGATATTGTTTATGAATTAGTTTCCATGTACCTTTTGGTTAATCTCAAAAGTAGTTTAGGTCTGTAATCAGACCTCTGTTTCTCTCTATCTGTAATCTGTTAGGCGCTAAGTGTGACTTTTCAGTTCCTTTGTTTCTAGTGGTTGACCACATTTGCTTGAGTGGGGGTTGAGTGACTGTTGAGTGACTGTTGGGCTGGTCTGCTGGTGCAGCTGTTTCTAGCATGGTTCCTCATTTAATACTGACAACTGAAACTCAGTTTGTTCCAAACGGCACACCAGGCTCCTTGCATATTTCTCTAGTTATAGACATATGGATTATGAAATACACAGTCAATGTTACCACAAAGGCAAGCCCCCCTCCTTGATGAGAGGTACAGTTCGGGCGAGATGAGAGGTACAGTTCGGGCGGAATACCGTCCCAGCCAGGGGCCTTACCACTTTGCAAGTCAGCAATCGCCTCCCTAAGTTCCTCTAGTGTAATAGGTGCATCTAACCGTTTAGCGTCATCCTCTGAGAGTTGTGGTAAGTTAATTTGATCAAGGAATTCCTCCAGCTTATTATGATTGAAGATCACTTCTGACTCGTACAGGTTGGAATAAAATTAACGAAAAGTCTCGTTGATTTTTTGGGGTCGGTGGTGACCTTCCCCTGTTGGTCCTTGATGGCAGGGATATCCGCAAATTGTTCACTGGCCCGTATCTTCATAGCTAGTAGGTGACTAGGTTTAGAGATTAATAAACAAACTTGAACTTGAAACTTGAAACCTGCTTAATTTGTATTTTCATGACACATTGCATTTTTTTGTCATTCCCCAAAAGAGGCCAAATATGCGCTTGCAGTTCAAAGTGCTTTACATAATAAAGACATAATAAAACAAGCAGCAAGAGCAATGCATAACACAAATAAAGATTGCAGCATGATGCAAAATCAAAACTCATTACAAAATCAATCAATCAATCAAATCAAATCAAATGTATTTGTAAGGCCCAACAACACACGTTAATGTCCCCATGGGCCGGACACGTCTTCTTTAACACATTGGCGACCACGGTTTGCAGTGTAATATGGTTCTGGACGACCAGGGTTGTCAACAAACCGATGTACTTTCTAACAGCTATATATATACTTTATAGTATTGCTATCTGTCCATTCTCATTGTCACTTGAGTGCATAAACCGTGCCTTCATAATGGCTTAAAGAAAATAAAAATCCATCGGTTGTTTGTCATTTTATAGCGTCGTGAATATAAGCTTTATCGCAGTTTTCGTCTCATCTTTTTTCTGGGAAGCTAGATATGAGGCTAAAGGCTAGTCACGTTATATCAAACGCCATTTCTGTTGTATATATACTGTACGAATGAAATAAAACAAACTGCTTAGCATCCGGACTATTACAGAGCCTCTATGGATGAAATGGGGGCGGCGGGGGACGCCGATCAGTATTATTGATTAGCAATACAGTGTGCGTTCAAGTAGCCATATTCACTGATCGATTGCTTGCGTGTTACAACAATGTCCAATCCGGCTGTAATTTGGGTGAATAGTATCCTACCGTCAGCCCATGTGATCGCCTGCAGCATTTCGTCATTATTCATCGGCATCTGGTACATCGATATGTCCATTGGCTGATCATAAATCCCATTATTCCTGGCTGAAATCTGCGTTCCGTAACGTAATCAAAGATGGAGGATGTTCGGCTGGGATCCAGACTCATATGAAACGCCCCAGACAGTAAAAAAAATTATTTTCCCATTCGGCCTCAATGATACTGCAGTGGAGCAATGGCGCCCCTAAGAGGATCTGGCCGGTATTGCATGTCGCCGATTTAAATCTGGCGGGTAAATCTGCAGAGTCGATCCGGGATCTTGATCCGTTTATTAATATGGAATAAAACAACGGGTGGAATCGAAACACGAGTTAACTCATGGCTGGTCCTTAAAGTGTTAAAAAAGTCAAGAAGAAACATCACAATAAATCAAGAACAAAACAAAAACACTATGAAGTCCAAATTTTTTTTAATAAATCAAATTAATTAATGCAACACTCCCAGACACATTACCCCATGCGAAGGTAAGGGAAAAACTCACTAAAAAAGCACCACAGGCAATGTGGAGGGGAGAAACCTTAGAAGGGCCGTTCAAGAGGATCTCCCTTCTTAGATGTCGGTGATTGCAATAAAACAGGCAAAACAGTTGGTAAGCATGCACATATACATGTAATGAAACACAAATAAGTGCATGCAATAGCAACTAGGGTATATAAGAACATTTTGAAAGATTGAAAATAGAGCTGATGACGGATCCACTTGAGGTATGGGGGCAGCATAGAGAGGATCGCATCCTCCCGGCCATCATCACGGGACGTCCACCACTCCGGTCATCACCACGAGACAACCTCTCACAGGGAGACGGGGACAGGCGTTAGATAGTTTGTGTGTTTGTGATGAGCGGACATAGCAATAGATACATGCAGTAAGCATGCTAATAGAATAGACGTACATAACCCAGCAATGAACCAGAACAGGCATGCATGCATGGTGACAATAATCAAAGTATATGAGGTTATTGTGAAATGTAAGTAATGGATAGAACTAAGAACTACTGCAAGCGTATGTAAACAGGATGAGATACAAGACGATGGCTCAGGGCCATATGCCCCGGGGGGGCAGGAGAAACCACTCAGAATGGGTCCTACTAATCACCCCAAAGTACCAGAAAATACCCTAAAGTACCAGAAAATACCCCAAAGTATACCCCAAAATACCCCAAAATACCCCAAAGTATACCCCAAAATAGCCCAAAGTACCCTAAAATACCGCAAAATACCCCAAAATACCCCAAAGTACCCCAAAATACCCCAAAGCATACCCCAAAATACCCCAAAGTACCCTAAAATACCCCAAAATACCCCAAAATATACCCCAAAATACCCCAAAGTACCCCAAAATACCCCAAAGTATACCCCAAAATACCCCAAAGTACCAGAAAATACCGCAAAGTACCCTAAAATACCCCAAAGTATACCCAAAAGTACCAGAAAATACCAGAAAATACCCCAAAATACCCCAAAGTTCCCTAAAATACCCCAAAGTACCCCAAAATACCCCAAAATACCCTAAAATACCCCAAAGTATACCCCAACGTACCAGAAAATACCAGAAAATACCCCAAAATACCCCAAAATACCCTAAAATACCCCAAAGTATACCCCAAAGTACCAGAAAATACCCCAAAGTACCCCAAAATACCCCAAAATACCCTAAAATACCCCAAAGTATACCCCAAAGCACCAGAAAATACCAGAAAATACCCCAAAATACCCCCAAAATACCCTAAAATACCCCCAAGTATACCCCAAAGTACCAGAAAATACCCCAAAGTACCCCAAAATAGCCCAAAGTACCCTAAAATACCGAAAATACCCCAAAATAACCCAAAGTACCCCAAAGTATACCCCAAAATACCATAAAATACCCCAACGTACCCCAAAATACCCCAAAGTACCCCAAAATACCCCAAAGTACCCCAAAATACCCCAAAGTATACCCCAAAATACCCCAAAGTACCCTAAAATACCCCAAAGTATACCCCAAAATACCCCAAAGTACCCCAAAATACCCCAAAGTATACCCCAAAATACCCCAAAGTACCAGAAAATACCGCAAAATACCCCAAAATACCCCAAGGTACCCTAAAATACCCCAAAATACCCTAAAATACCCCAAAGTATACCCAAAAGTACCAGAAAATACCAGAAAATACCCCAAAATACCCCAAAGTTCCCTAAAATACCCCAAAGTACCCCAAAATACCCAAAAGTATACCCCAAAATACCCCAAAGTACCCCAAAATACCCCAAAGTACCCCAAAGTACCCTAAAATACCCCAAAATACCCCCAAATACCCCCAAAGTACCCCAAAATACCCCAAAATACCCTAAAATACCCCAAAGTATACCCCAAAGTACCCCAAAATACCCTGAAATACCCCAAAGTATACCCCAAAGTACCAGAAAATACCCCAAAATACCCCCAAAAATACCCTAAAATACCCTAAAATACCCCAAAGTACCCCAAAATAGCCCAAAGTACACTAAAATACCGCAAAATACCCCAAAATACCCCAAAGTATACCCAAAAGTACCAGAAAATACCAGAAAATACCCCAAAATACCCCAAAGTTCCCTAAAATACCCCAAAGTACCCCAAAATACCCAAAAGTATACCCCAAAATACCCCAAAGTACCAGAAAATACCAGAAAATACCCAAAAGTATACCCCAAAATACCCCAAAGTACCAGAAAATACCCGGAAAAACCCCAAAATACCCCAAAATACCCTAAAATACCCCAAAGTATACCCCAAAGTACCAGAAAATACCCCAAAGTACCCCAAAATACCCTAAAATACCCCAAAGTATACCCCAAAGTACCAGAAAATACCAGAAAATACCCCAAAATACCCCCAAAATACCCTAAAATACCCCAAAATACCCCAAAGTACCCCAAAATAGCCCAAAGTACCCTAAAATACAGCAAAATACCCCAAAATACCCCAAAGTACCCCAAAGTATACCCCAAAATACCAGAAAATACCCCAAAGTACCCCAAAATACCCCAAAGTACCCCAAAATACCCCAAAGTATACCCCAAAATACCCCAAAGTACCCCAAAATACCCCAAAGTACCCCAAAGTACCCCAGAATACCCCAAAGTATACCCCAAAATACCCCAAAGTACCCTAAAATACCCCAAAATACCCCAAAGTAACCCAAAATACCCCAAAATACCCTAAAATACCCCAAAGTACCAGCAAATACCATAAAATACCCCAAAATACCCCAAAATACCCTAAAATACCCCCAAAGTATACCCCAAAGTACCATAAAATACCCCAAAGTACCCCAAAATACCCCAAAATACCCTAAAATACCCCAAAGTATACCCCAAAGTACCAGAAAATACCAGAAAATACCCCAAAATACCCCCAAAATACCCTAAAATACACCGAAGTATACCCCAAAGTACCAGAAAATACCCCAAAGTACCCCAAAATACCACAAAATACCCTAAAATACCCCAAAGTATACCCCAAAGTACCAGAAAATACTAGAAAATACCCCAAAATACCCCAAAATACCCTAAAATACCCCAAAGTAAACCCCAAAGTACCAGAAAATACGCCAAAGGACCCCAAAATACCCCCCAAAATACCCCAAAGTACCCTAAAATATTTCAGGGTATTTTGGGGTATTATGGGGTATTTTAGGGTACTTTGGGGTATTTTGGGGTATTTTCTGGTACTTTGGGGGTATACTGCCCTGTCAAGGCTAACCGCAGTAACTCGAAAAAAGTCAAAATTTAGTTATGAGTGAAATTGAACTTGTCAATAAATGTTTTATCTTGTGACCAAGTTTCAGATGTTAATGTCGCTCAGTTTTGGAGATATGGGGTTTTAAAAACTGCAGTAACTACAAAATCACACTCAAAACCCAGGCAGACCGCAGTAACTTCCAAACTGAGAAAAATGGCTTTAACGTTTTTTGACTTGCCATCCAAAATGTGTTATAGGTAGATAGATGATAGTACCCAGATTTAACATGTATTAATGAAGTAATCTTTAGGCATACAAAAATATGACGTAATTATTTTAATTAACACCAAAAAAGCAGATACTGCACTCTGCTGCACGATTTCCTTAAATAATTATACAGGTAATGTACAGGCAAAGTGCAGTAACTTCAAATACAATGTTGTTTTCCCTCCAGCTTTCATAACTTAACCTAGCCATTTTGAAAATTAAATTTAACACCTGAATATATTGGAATGATGATGATCCAAATAAAATGGCCAGGTTAAGTTATGAAAGCTGGAGGGGGGTATTTTAGGGTATTTTGGGGTATTTTGGGGTATACTTTGGGGTATTTTGGGGTACTTTGGGGGTATTTTGGGGTATACTTTGGGGTATTTTGGGGTACTTTGAGGTATTTTCTGGTATTTTGGGATATACTTTGGGGTACTTTGGGGTATTTTGGGGTACTTTGGGGTATTTTGGGGTATTTTGGGGTATACTTTGGGGTATTTTGGGGTACTTTAGGGTATTTTCTGGTACTTTGGGGTGATTAGTAGGACCCCTCAGAATAGGTCAAGGCAGAGCAGGTAAGGTTCAACGCTGCAGACCAGACAGAAGGCGGTATGCAGCAGTTCCATGGGACCGGTGGTACTCATGTCCAGTATGAGGTAGAAGGTAACTGGAATGTCTATATCGATAAATTCACTCAGAGACAGAGACAGCGGTTAAAATATTCAGATAACAGACATCCTAACTAAACTAGGCAGATTAAGATCAGGGTAGGTTGAAGGAGAGGGGGAAAAGATGGGTCTTATGGATTTAAAAGCTTCGACAGAGCAGGCGCCCCTGACAACGGCAGGTAATTTATTCCACAGGTAGGGAGCATGGTAGACAAAGGCTCTGTGGCCGGCGGATTTCTTTTTAACCCTAAGAATCGATAGAAACCCGACATTTTGTGAGCGCAGAGCACAAGCGGGCGAGTATCGTGAGAGGAGATCATATACTGTAGATAGAGGAGTAGCACTTTAAAGTCAGATCTGGCTTGAATAGGAAGCCAGTGTAGGGAGGACAAAACTGGTGTGATATGAGCAAATGTTCTAATTTTAGTTAGTATCCGTGCAGCCGCATTTTGCACGAGTTGAAGATTTTTGATGCTTGAATTAGGTAGGCCTGAAAAAAGTGCATTACAGTAGTCTAGACGTGATGAGACAAATGCATGAATTAGGGTTTCAGCATCAGCCAGAGTTAAAATAGGGCGATTTTTTGCGATATGAAGATGGAAGAAGGCAATTTTAGGGGAGAAATGGGATATGCAATTGCTGGATCTGTTTTTACAATTTTATATGAATTTTGCAGCAGCACAGGGAAAAACCAGCTCATTTGATAAAGAGACTGGACCCAAAACTGCCTGTTGAAGGCTGACTGAGCCTGACTGCTGAGTAACACAGCCTGTACCTGTACAGTGCTTTTTGGCCATAACAACATGCAAATGTTTGTAAATAGACTTAAATAGAAAATATTAAACTGGGAAATGGCCATAATATGGGCTCTTTACTCAATCAGCGCCGGAGCGATATGCGTGATGTGTTGTTAAAAGGCCGACGCTCTCTAAAGTATAGGAATACGTGGCGCCGGTGTTTGCAGGGCTATACTATATTCTATATTATAGCTATGGATACAATACTATGGCCCATTTGACATCACCTATCTATCGTTCAATATGTGAAAAAGAATACATTTTCCATCCATACGTTCCCGTGTTATGCCGTGGTCAATATAAGTATGGTTTTAGAGCGGTCTAGGGTAATTCCCGAAATGCTGAGTTATAGCCGTATACGTCAATTCCACTATAGACGTTGCCGTGTCTTGCCTGTACACGCTGTTATTCCAAAATCAAATCTATATCATAGGTATTATAATAATAATAATAATTAATTTAATTTATATAGCGCTTCTCAGTAACCCGAAGTCGCTGACAGTAGTCGGGAGCAAGAGTACAAACAAAGGAGAAATTATGTTCCATCATGAATGCGTGAAGGGGTCGTTTCTGATTATTTGATTGTCAGTAACGGCATTCATATTGAACACTAAAAACGCTTATCAGCCCGATTGGTATAAAATCATTGCAGGATCAAGCTAAAATTTACGTCAGATCGTGCTTACCTGTGATCGGGAGCATTCCAAAAATAATATTCCAATTGTTTGATGGCCATCTGGTACATCCAATGTCCATTTGCTCCACGGCATAATCCACCACAACATATGGATTGGGGATATTTGACGCGCTTCAATGGAACCGGGAGAACCATTCGCCTCGCCCAGTGGCGGCTCGCCACTGGTGGCGCTAGAGCGCCGACCCACCTGTTAAATGAGAGAAGAAGATTTTTTTTTTTTTTTTTTTTTTTTTTATAGCCCTATAAATAATATAAACATGTTTAAAATGAATAATATTTACTCATTTTAAGTATGTTTGTATTTCCAATGCACAATATAACGTTATTATCTAAATTAAAAAAACAGCGTTTTCATGGGCAGGAAGTGACGTTTTTTTTTTTTTTTTCGTATTTCTCGCCCGGGCAAGAAGCGATAGCGCTCTGACTGCGCGTCACAGTTTGATCGCTGTCTCCGTCACAGCCAATCAGTGCATACGGCGTTGTGCGTTGAAATATGACTATTATGTTGGAATCCGAGCGCGATTTGAAGCGGTCTAGAAAGCAGCGTGAACTTCCGTGAGAATTTCCATAGCCGCATTTCGCGGAGACGCTCTCTGATTGGCCGACGCCAGTATTTTTTTCTATGGCAGAATTTCACAGAGACGATCTCTGATTGGCCGAATCCAATTTCTAATGTTCCAATTCTAGCTTGGTTCCTGGTACTAGGACTGTTGTTTGTCTTAGAGCATGCCGTGCTGTGACTGCAAGTTCTTTAGACTGTTAAGCTTAGGCACTCTTTCAAAGTTGGTTAAGGTTAGAGTTTGTCTTAGAGCATGGCGATAGAACGCCAGGTAGTTTGCAGTCTGTTCGAGCGGAAATGGACAAAGGAATGTACTTGTTGAGTGTTGTGCTAACGTCGACGAGCTCAGCTGAGCTAACACTTGGCTAACAAGCTATATGGCGGATTATACACGTTTCCTGCCCTGGACGTTTCAACTAAACAGTGAGTCTCTCTCTCTCTCTCTCTAACGTTAGTACTACTAGGCTGGTGCGGGCTAACTGGCTATCGTTCTGGGAGCTAACGTTAGTAGTACTACTAGGCTGGTGCGGGCTAACTGGCTATCGTTCTGGGAGCTAACGTTAGTAGTACTACTAGGCTGGTGCGGGCTAACTGGCTATCGTTCTGTGATTTGTTTACTTGGTAACACGGGTTGCTAAGGAATTTAGGTTCGAAGTTGAAGAAATCTCTCTCTCTCTCTCTCTCTCTCTCTCTCTCTTCTTAACGTTAACGGTTGTAAATAGTTTTTTTAGGAGCAGTACTACTGCTGGCCATTCATGAAGCGAGACATTGCTGATTGTTTATTTATCGATGGCTCATTGATTTAACTACTGCAGCTCTCTCGGATTGAAAATACGTGGATTATGGCTTGTTCAATATCGTCTATGTTTGAATGAATGAGAACTTTATTAACAGATTGCAGAATGGGTACAATACAGTACGGCTCAATACACACAATTGTTAAGGGGATGCAGACCAGAGAAAGACGTTTGTCTTGTTTACATCAGGGTCCCAGATTTTCGATTCATATCGATAGTTTAATAGCTAGCCTTGGCTCGTTTAACAATATGCAAAATATGTGTACAGCCCTGTACTCATACTGAAGTTATTCTTGGTATATAATAGGTCTGATTGTGTAACGAATCGATTCCACGTCGCGCTGTGTGTGAGAGAGAGAAGGAGAGAGGGAGAGATCTGCCTGTGTTTGGAGACGGGCGAGTTTTGTTTCTAACTTTTCTATTTATATTGTGTTTCAAGTTGTGAATTAGAGTCTAGACTATACTTTATTTGACTGGTTGTGTGTTGTTGTAGTAACAGCTGAGCGACTCGTTCATAAGAGCCGATTCATTGCCGTGAGCGTGAGTCGAATCGCTCACGTCTTGCCATGAGTCTTGCGTGGTACAGTACTGTACTGTACATGTTCGCAAAATATTTGGTATAGCGCCCCTAGTGGCGAAGTACCCAGCGGCCGCCACTGGCCTCGCCCGACAAGGAAAAATCAAACCTGAGACATTTGGCCGTCCCACAGGCCATGATACAAGGTTACAAAGGGTGCTCGATACTGCCACCTGGGTGGATGCGGCCGGTATTGCACTTTGGCATTCTCAGGATGATTCCCCATGTTAACCCAGATGTCCGTGTGCCTGTAATGAATGGAAATATCGAATAAAAGAATTGGCGTCCAAAGAGTTAAGATCTTGCCTTGGGTCTCAAAAAAGCGTTTTGATCCTGGTTTTATGCCACAAGTAAGTGAGGTCAGATAACTTAGACCAGCTTTCTGAGAGGCTATGATTCCAACACCAACACTCATAGACACGCCCCAAAAAAGATGTTGATTGATTCATTTTATGAATAAATTCACTTTTCTCTTTTTTTCTCATAATTCTACATTGGAATTCTCCAACTAATATCTAATCTTACATAGGTTAGAAGCACATATATTACACCTCACATGAGATTGTACACCTCAAAGGGTAAAATAAATAAATATATACTAAATTGAACTTGTCAGCAGGCCCTTGGCTATCTTCTCAGCTAGATTACTTGTGTTCTTGCTGACCTATGTATCTGTTGGAGTGTGTTCACCAGTTCAGTTCTATCTTCAGGCCTAAAATAATTGGGGGCTGGATTAGGTCGACCAAACATATCGACACAGAGCCAGAGACGAGAGGATCAGTCTGTTGTTGATGATGTGGTTTCTATTTGATTCACCTCATAGGGCTGAAGTTAAAGGGCGCATTCACTTTTTTAAGCAAGGCCCTATTTAAACATTGTCTGGCAGGACTAGTAGAGGCCATCATTTCACAAATCGCTTTAGCATTGAGAACTTTAGCTCTTTGCTACATCCTGTCACTAGGCTCCAATACAATCCTCCTGATTCATATGCCTAATTTGACCAATTAAAATCTGAAAAATAGCATCTGGCTATGGTGTCAAAAGCCACAAGTCTGGCCCAAACTAATAACATAAAACATCTGAATCTCAGATGTCCCACACAGGAAGTCAAATATCTGTTTGTCAGTGGGAAATCCCTCCAGTGGAAAATCCCTCCAGTGTCAAAGGAGTCAATGTAATATTCATTCAGTTGAAGTGATATATATATATAGAGGAGAGCTGCCCCAGGCCACTTAAGTGGCGTTCAAATGGACCCTCCAGCACAGACACACAGGATAGATGGTGCAAAACAGTCCACTTTATTGAAGATGGTTGGCAAGATGTTACAAGCCAGAGCGGATGTAGGATGCTGTCAAGAGAGAGGCTCTTCCCTACAGTATGTGTGTGAAAGGCGTCCTAACTATTCCCAAGCAAGTTTAGCACATTTTTTTTTAATTGGGCCGCGATGAACAGCAGTGGCCTCAGACATCGTGCTCTGATTGGCTGAGACACTCTCCACGCTGGCTTTGTCAGCATCAAGCTTCTAGCTAGAAGCTAACGTTATGCTAGCCAGCCTTATTATCACTAGTCCTCTGGTTTGAAATCAGTGAACAATGTCCTTGTAGCATGGCTACATGAGTAGAACTCCGGACTCATGATCGGAAGATCACCGGTTCGAGCCCCGGTCAAGGTCCTTGTCGGAAAGTGGTGTTGTTGTCCAGCAGGGGGCACTCTGTCCTCTGCACTAGTCAGTAACAATGCCCCTGTTACGGTGATAGGGACACCATATAGGGAGGTGTAGTGGTTACGTCATTGCTGTTTCCGACTGGTCCACCTCGCAAAATTGCAATGTATTTCCCCATTGCCCATTTTAAAATCGTCTCGTTTAAAACATGCATGAACAAGCATGAACATTTGCATGGTGTACCTTTCTGTGCGTATTCATCCATAATATATAGCTCAACATGAAAATATTCGCAATTAATCGTAAAAAAAAATCACAGAATTTGATTTCAACCAAAAATGCTTAAACAATAATGTTAGTGATAGAAGGGAACTCATTTTGTGCAAAAATGGAAAGCTTTTTGTTAACAGAACTCAACTTAGGGCGACAATAATGTGGTCAAGAGGCATGGTTTCTATCTTGTGCCTGAACTGGCGTGGCTTCTTTTATTCACATGTAAGCAGCAGCAGTACAACTCTTCTCTCTCTGAGAGACATTGGGGGAGAGAACGAAAGGGGTGGATACCTTTCCTTTTATAGTTGCCATAAGGTAGGGTACCTGGGTGGCTCCGCCTAGAGCGCCCTCTGGTGGGAGCAGATATATAATATACAACAAGACCATCACTGGTGGAGACAATCACATATGCAGGTAAACAGTTACCAGTGTAAACAGTCATATAGTTAGACTGTTACTAACAATCCTATACAGAGCCTCTGATCTCAACACTCCCACTTTTTAGCATACTGGCTGACTTCTTGGAAAACATTTTAACAAAGGAAATAATATATAAACCCAAAAACATCCATATGGTATGACATTCAATATCTTCACATTAAACATGACCTTTACAAACCCTGTCAGTTTTAATTTGAAAACAGGCTCCCTCATAGTATCTATTACTCTGTCATCCGTTGGACAGTAAACCGGTGTCATTCTTTCTTATCTGATGGCATACTTGATGAGATTATTTTTTATATTATAATATTTTTTTATATTTTATTTTATTTATAATGGCATGTTTACATCTATATTGACACCTTAGGTTCCTAGTAATCACAATGGTCCCCCTGGTTGTCCTTATAAACAACAGTCTCTGTAGAACCATTACCTATAAGCCTACTGTGAGGGGCAAGTGTGCTGGCTTGAGTTAGACGCGTGCTTGAAGAATTCAATGTCCAGAATGCTCGTATCATTTTCGATATGCCAATCCTTTTATTGACCATTATCAACCAAAAAATATATACAAAAACTCTTTTTACTAATAACACTGAACGCCGACCTATACGGCACATCAACACGAACACGACAAGACACGGTCAAAAACTGTATGGCTATTCCCCTTGCGCACCTGGGGCTCGTCAACCCACTGATCAGTATATATGGGTAACCACCCCCTGTGGTGGTTTCCATGGTGACTGATAATGCCAAACCTCTGCACCGTGAGTTAAAATAAAACTAAATAAACAGAAGGGCATTTTGGCTCCAACAGTCTCCATATATACACAATGTTCATCATTTTAAACGGTTTTGACAGAACGCCCATTCTTCAAAAACACCATATTTGGTATAGAGGATATGTTTCAATTACCTACTGCATCTTGAACAATACATTCATAACCTTATCTTCATCACTTCGAGCAATTGCTCTAGATAAACACATTTTACATTGTCGTAGCTAGAAACATATACTCAGCTTCACAGGCTGATAGTATCCCTGTAGGCCCTAAGCCCTTAAACCTTTGTCGTCTTTTCTGAATCACCGCTGTCCGTCTGCAGCACCTCTGTGATAACGAAAAACATATTTTTGACGTAGTTTAATTATTCTCTGTGGGGTCAATAAACATACTCCGACACTCTTACTCACTACAGAACATAGGTCAGGGCAAGTACATGTTGTCCAACTGAATGAAGCTACCCACAGTTTATCTATACATTTCTTACTTTAGTCAAAAACATCTCAGGACCTTTCCCCACATATCTCTTGTGGGATATTTTTACACAGTTGGCAGACTGTTTGAAGTCCATACCTATAAAATGGTTTAACCTGCCTAGGTCTTTCTTTTGTGGCCTGGAACGATGATCAAATCCTCCACTTCTGTATTTTTAAACATTGAATCACCTCTGTACTTTAACATTGTAAACTACCCACCTATGTACTTAAACATGGGATTAAACATAAGATCCATGTTAAATTCTGCCTTGGTTTATACTGTACCCTGAACTACAGAATTGACGATTGAAGCATTCTCCAAGTTGCTTACACTTTTATTATAATCTCACATTGACATACTTCATCCAGCTCTCCACGGCACCTAGCTGTGTCACACTCAACTCCGTCCGTGCGGAAACAAAACCTTAGTTTAATACAAACCTATTGTAACATCCCTTTTCTTTTACTGAACTAAAAGATCCTATTGTAACATCCCTTTTCTTTTACTGAACTAAAGGGAGCTAAACGGTGAATGACATTAATATTGAACTAACATGGAGCTAAACGGTAATGACATAAAAATCTACTTTCAAAACCATTATTTTTTCTCTTTTTTTTTTTTTTCTTGAACACACTGTGCCCCACACACTCAGCTTGCATAGTCCATGAGATATCCTGGTCTAGCAACTGCTTGACCCGATCTTGTGGTTACAGTCTGTGTGTCCCCTATGTCCCTGCCCAGAGTAGCGGTAGACTCTGGTGTGCTGTGGGTCTCAACAGATACAGTCAGGTCCGGCCCACCTGGCTCTGTGCCCCTGTCCCGTCTCAGGTGTCGTCGATTTCGTCGAAGAACAGTTCCGGTGTCCAGCTCTACTCTGTAGGATCTGTGGTCAACAGGCTGCACCACTGTCGCCTTTCTCCAGCTTGTGTGCGGTTCGAAGGGTTGAATTCTGACATGCTCTCCTACTTTTAGCGTGTCGAAATCTCTCGCTGTTCTGTCGTAGTATTTTGCTTGTCTCATTTGTCCTCGTCTCATCTGCTCTGCCGTTGTGCGTTTCACCTCCTGCTGCAGAAGACTATCCCTCGTTGGTAGCAGGGTTCTGGTCCTCCTACACATCAGTCTCTGAGCTGGGCTTGTGTCTAGCCCTTGAGATGGAGTGTTGCGGTGATCCAACATCGCCAGGTATGGGTCCTCCCCTGCCGCCTTGGCTTTCATCATGAGTCTCTTCGCCGTTTTGACCGCCGACTCTGCTTTCCCGTTGCTTTGAGTGTAGCCAGGGGATGACGTCTGGTGTTTAAATCCCCACAGCTGACTGAACCTCTCGAACTCGTGTGAAGAGTATTGTGGCCCATTGTACGAAACCACAACATCTGCGATCCCCTGACGAGCAAAGTGAGCCTTCAGCTTTCTTATCACCGTACTCGTTTTGTGTCCGGTAAATGGTCGACCTCCCAAAAATTAGAATAGTAGTCAACTGTCAGTAGGTAATCAATGTTGTTATGGGTAAACAAGTCTGTCCCCACCTTGGCCCATGGCCTGCTCGGCACCTCGTGTGAGTGCAGTGTCTCTTTCTGCTGCTTTGTGTCCATTGTTCTGCAGATGTCGCACTTGGATATGGCTGTCCTGATCTGCTCGGTCATTCCTGGCCAGTAGACATATTCTCTCGCCCGTCTGAGACACCCCTGTGAGTAGAGTTTATGCGGCGGGTGATGTCGCTTCGGATTGTGTCTGGAATCACAACTCTCTCTCCTCTGAAGACGATTTTGTCCTGAACACTCAGCTCCTCTTGCATGGAGTGATAGTGTCTGATATCTATCGGTGTGTCTTTCTTATTCTTCGGCCATCCCTTCCTTATGATATCACTTAACCTTTGTAGGGTGTCATCGTCTCGGGTCGCAGAGCATATTGTGCTGAGTCTTGCCTCTGAGATTGGTATGTAGTCCACCATATTGACTGTCTCTATCTCAGCTTCCACTGACCCCGCGCCTGAGCTCTCAGGCAGGTACGCTCTGCTCAATGTATCCGCGAGCAACATGTCACGTCCGGGAACGTAAGTCACATCTATATCATATGACTGAAGCTGCAGCAACATCCTTTGCAGTCGCTTGGGTGCGCTCAGCAGTGGCTTCCTGACAATGTTCTCCAGAGGTTTGTGGTCGCTCTGTACAGTCACTTTCCGGCCGTATGTGTACTGATGGAATTTCTCTGCGCCGAAGACGATGGCCAGACATTCCTTTTCAATTTGGGCGTAACCCTTTTCAGTCTGAGTCAGCGCTCTGCTCGCAAACGCTACCGGCTGTCCACCTTGGGTCAGTGCTGCTCCGAGTCCCGTTTCTGATGCGTCACACTGTAAGTTCCTGCTTGGGGTCATAGTACTTGAGTACTGGCACTTTGGCTATCTTGTCCTTCAGCCTGCAGAATGCTTCCTCTTGCACATCTGTCCACTCCCATATGCTGTCTCTATGGGTGAGCTGTCTCAGTGTCTCACAGTCGTCTGATAGGTGTTGATAGAACTTAGCCAGGTAATTCACCATGCCGACTAGTCTCTGTATGCCTTTCACATCGGTGGGCCTCGGCATGTCTCTCACTGCTCGAACCTTCTCCGCGTCGACTTTCAGCCCCTCCGCTGTCAGTATGTGTCCGATGTACGGTACCTCTTGCTGTCTCAATCTGAGCTTATCTGCATTCAGTTTTATGTTCCTCTCCCTGCATCTGGTGAAGAACTGTCTCAGTTTCCTGTCGTGGTCTTTGTTAGCCATCTCTTGTGTGTCCCCTTCTCCCGTAATGAGGATATCGTCCGCGATAATGTATATGCCTGGCAGCCCCTCCAGCGCCTGGGTCAGCTTCTGCTGGAATATCTCCGGAGCCGGACTTATCCCCATAGGCATCCTGAGCCACCTATATCTGCCAAATGGTGTGGCAAACGTTGTCAGATAGCTCGACGACTCCTCCAGTTTCACATGCCAGAATCCATGTTTGACATCACAGACTGTAAACACCTTTGCTCTCGACAGGTCTGGGAGAACATCTTCTATGGTGGGCAGGGGGAAATGGCTGCGCTTCAGTGCCTTGTTGAGTGGTCGCGGGTCTATGCACACTCTAGTCCAGGGGTCAGCAACCTTTTTGACATGGAGTGCCTGTTTGAAATATAGTTGTAACTAGTGTGCCTCCACAATATTCCATGCATCGTAATTTTTTTTTCTCATAATCAGGTCTTTTTAATGATAATTTTTACATTATTACATAATTATTATTGTTATTATTAACAATATTATTATGATGGTTGTATCAACCCTAAATCTGAGTTGGGTGGGGGGGGGGGGGAATGCAATGCAGACAAACAGCTGCATACAGTGCGACCATTTCACTCACATTTGCCCATTCATTTTTGGACACATCACACACCATCGGTGTGTGTACTGTACGTGTGCTGTCATAGCTCCACCTACAGGCCTAATGGAGAACACCAGGAGAACACCAGGATGTGAATGGAGGGTGAATGTGAGGTATATCGTGTAAATAAGTTTTGATTGATCGCAAGACTACACTGTAAAACAATTTATAATAATAAGTTACCAGAACTTAAAAATATTGAGTTCAGTTACTGTGCATTAAGGTTCAGTTTTCAATCCATAATAAGTTAACAGAAAAATAAGTACACAACCACATTATTTCAACCTAATAAAACTATGTTTATTGTCATTGTTTTAAGAACACAAGTTGACTTGGTAATACTTACATTTTGAGTAAAAAAATTGCTTTTAACATGTGCAATGTTCAATGAAATAGAAAAATAAATAATAAAATGTGTTGATTAATCCCACTGGTCACAATGGTGACCGTAATAATGTTTTTGTTATAAGGCTCTGCAAATGTTACTGAATGATGTAGCAATGTATTTCCAGCTAAATTGAAATAATAAACAAATAAATGGTCTCAATTAAATATGTGGTAGTAAAAAGAACCTGTGGGAGGATTTCAACAAGAGAAATGCGACAACAGTGCAAAATATTTCACTATAATATTTCAAAGCAAAAAAATAAATAAAAAAATTATAATTTTTATTTTTATTTTTTTTACTGCTGCCCCTTGTGCCTATGAAAATGCCCCCGCGTGCCTAGGGTTGCCTACCCCTGCTCTAGTCTTTCCATTAGGCTTCTGCAGCGTAACCAAACTACTAATCCAATCCGTGCTCTTTTCCACAGGCGTGATGATCTCCCTATCTTGTAGATCTCTCAACTCTCCCTTGAGTGACGTCATCATAGCCACCGGAACTCGTCGTTTGGGGAGTTTAACTGGCTCCACCCTCTTGTCGATCTCGATTCGATACTTTCCGTCCAGGCAGCCGTCACCTGTGAACACATCTCCATACTCCCTCTTTATTTGTTCCATAGTCAGTTCTCTCTCAGGTGTTGTTTCGTCCCTTACAATGCTGTCGATGGCTAGTATGTACTCATATTCCACTTTTATCAGCTTCATCGCTTCGCTCGCCTTCCTGCCAAGCAGTGGCAATTTGCAGTCCTCTTCTACTACTACAAACTCCAACTGGTACAGTTTCTGGTTTCTTGGGTTCCTCACCTTAACCTTACATTTTCCCAGTGGGTGCAGCTTGGACTTGTTGTACATCACCAGCACTTTCTTTGTACTTTCTAGCTTTGTGTCTGGATTTAGCAAGTTAATCGGGATAACATTACACGTGGCCCCACAATCTATCTGGAACCTCACCAGCTCTCTGCCTACTAACATTCCTGCAAACAGCTGGCTGTGCTTGGCCTTGTCATTTTGGTCTTCAGTAGTTTGTCGCCCTCTTGTGATGATAGTCATGACGTCCTCATAATATTCCTCTTCACTATCCTGGTCAGTCACCTGGTGTACTCTACGTGTTCTTTTGTCATGTTTTTTCTCTTTCCCCAGTTTGGCTTTACATTTAACTGCAAAGTGATTTTCTTTACCACATTTCTTGCAGCTCTTTCCGTAGGCTGGACACTTTGCCTTGCTCCTTTCATGTGTCATCCCACAGAACATGCATGACACTGTATCCATCTCCTGCCCTTCTGTCTGTTTGATCATGTGTACCTCTTCCACGCTGTTCCCTGAGAGGGTTTTGCTATTTTCCCGAGACAACTCTGTGGCCCTGCACATGTGTAGACATTTTTCCAGTGTTAACTTATCTTCTCTAAGCAGTCTCTCTTTCAGCCCTGCATCGTTACCAGCACATACTATTCTGTCACGTATGAGCGAGTCCTTTATTTCTCCAAAGTTACATGTACTGGCTAGCACTTTGAGATCAGTAACATATGTGTCAATGCTTTCTTTCTGACCTTGATTCCTCATGAAAAAACGATATCTTTCCACAGTCTCGTTCACTTTGGGATTGCAATGTTCATCAAATGCAGTGAGCAAGTCTGGCAGTTTCTTCCCAGCCGAATTGCTGTCACCCATCAATGTTTCACATAGCTCCCTACCCGCCTCTCCAATGAGGTAGTAGAACAGCTTCACTCTCATAATTTCGGGCACATCTGGCATAGAAAGGTCCAAGTAGAGTGTAAACTCCTCCTTCCACGATTTCCACGTCTTCGCAAGGTTTCCAGTGTCCAAGCATAGCGTCTATGGCGGTCTCAGTCCTTCCATCCTTTCTGCTCTCACAGGGATAACTTCTTCTTCTTCTTCTTCTTCTTCTTCTTCTTCTTCTTCTTCTTCTTCTTCTTCTTCTTCTTCTTCTTCTTCTTCTTCTTCTTCTTCTTCTTCTTCTTCTTCTTCTTCTTCTTCTTCTTCTTCAGCGTCCCCCATCCAACGTTATTGCTAACCAGCTAGCTAACGTTAGCTCCGATGCTGGTCGATCTCTCACTGTAGCGTTAGGAACATGTCCACCTCGCTGTCACCATGTTAAATTTTGCCTTGCTTTATACTGTACCCTGAACTACAGAATTGACGATTGAAGCATTCTCCAAGTTGCTTACACCTTTATTATAATCTCACGTTGACATACTTCATCCAGCTCTCCACCTAGCTGTGTCACACTCAACTCGGTCCGTGCGGAAACAAAACCTTAGTTTAATACAAACCTATTGTAACACATTTCAGCATTTTAAACCTGGTAACTCATCCACCTCTGTACTTAAACATGGGACCAAACATATGGCTCAATTCTTCAGCATTCAATACATTTTCTATGAACCATACTTTGTATTTACCGTGGTCTTCAATACCTTCCTGGGTTGAATACCCCATTACCCTCCCACTGACTGCCTGCCCTCTAGTAACTTGGTTGAATACATCCATTTTCCCTCCCACTGTATGTTTGCCCTCTTCGGGGGACATTGTGGCCTCTTTAAAGGTCGGGTTTACCCCACTGACTACCCTGTAGTAGTACTCAACGGGGGTAGGTGTACTGTTCTCCTCGTCACTCCCTTTCCTGGCATGGTCTGGCAGATATTCTGGGGGTTTGTGTTTCCTTGGGGGATACCTCCCACTGCTTGAGGCACTTGACGTCACCCTCAGGTGCTTCTCGTCATTGCCCTCTGGGGGTTGCTGACTGTCTGTCTGCGCAACTGTACTAAGTACACTGGGGTGTTGTGTTTCTATTTCTACACACCTTCTTCTGGAGTCCAGCTCTGGCTCCTCTGTCTGTGTCTCGCCCTCACAGGTTGCCTTCGTGACAAACTTGACTAGCATGTGTTTCAGCACTATCCCTTTACCGGGATGATAAACTAGGAGAGCAGGACTTCCTCTGTCGTGTCCTACGAAAAATCCTTTTACATCCTTGGACTTGTGTTTTCCCCTGTCCTGCAGGTACACATAACACACTGATCCAAATCGGTGCATTCTGGCTAGATTACACTTCTTTCCTGTCAGCGCTGTATACGGAGTGGTGCCCGAGTGCTTATTAAAGCACCTGTTTCTGGTATAAGCGGCTTCTTGCACCGCATAATGCCACAGGCTCTTTGGTAAGTTACTATCTGCTAGCTTACACCTAGCCATTTCGAAAAGGGTGTGCCATTCCCTCTCTGCCACCCCGCTCTGGTGCATGGGATATGGACGTGACGTCTCGTGTCTTATTTTATACCTTCCCAACAGTGATTGGAACTCTCTGTTTGTGAACTCGGTTTCGTGGTCGGACCTCAAACATCTTACTGTACCATAAGGAGCTACGTCTGCCAGGAATTTTCTGTGGCCTGGAGTGTGTCACTCTTTTCTTTAATAAAGTAAATGTCGTCAATTATGCTAATTATAGCGCATAAAATGTGTTGAGAAATGTCCCTAAAGATTACTATGTACAAAAGAAATGCTTTACACTTTTAGACTGTAACAAAAAGTGATTAGTAGGTTGGCAATCAAAAATATTGATGACCTGGATTTGACTAAAGGTGACTTAGTTCATAGATTGTGTCTGTGTCTACAGAGGCTGATTGGTGCCTGCTCACAACAGAGCTCGATTTACATATAGAGTGAGTGGTCAAATAATTCTATTTACGACAGGAACCTGAGGGTCAGCTGCCAGGCCAAGGAAGAGCTTAAGACAATGGGTCACATGACTCTTATCTCGCTGGGGTCTCTAGTGACACACAGAAATAGGCAGCTGGAACATAGGAGGGCCTAGTTTCAGGATACAGAAGAACTCATACTTTTAAATGAATGTTTATATCCTGAATGAAGCTTCAAGTTAAATTGCAAATATTACTGTTATATTGTACAAAGGCTGCTGAACGTAAGGATATGAAACATGTTGTAGTTATGATAAAAGAGTCATTGAAGGTTTACAATCAAGCCTTGTTTGAAGCAAGTTGGACATATTTAAAATGATAACTAAGAAGAACTGTTAGCATAGAAGATAAATAAGTTAAAAGAAATAATTAGAACTTCTCATTTTCAGCTTAGGTTTGTGCATTATTTTTGTAAGGTAGAAGTGTGTTAGTGGGGTTTGGGGGGTATTTGGAAACGGGGTTAGGCTTTACGCCATATTGTGTGTGTTTCTTTAGATAGAAGTGTTGTTGTTATGAATATGAATCTGGGTGCCGTGTGAGCGCTGGCCTGTCGGGGTACGAGTATGGTTGGACGTTGATCGTGGAATTCCTTGGGAAAAGGAGTCTGGAGGTCCTCTTTCAAGTAGCTACTGAGAGGGGATACTTTGGGCTGAGGTTGACAGGCCGTTGGTGAGTCAAGGGTCTGTAGGGGTTTCAATAAAGGTGGTGTTCGCTTCTGTGGTTTATAACACACGTGGCTGGACACTACATTAAGAACGGGGATTTAGTGGTATAAACCGCTGACATTTTTTTTTTCGTGAGATGGTGGAAGATGAGGTTAACACCAAAAATTGGTGTTAAAGGGGGAGAAGTGTAAATTAATTATGAAAATTATGTTGTATTATGTAAGATAGGAATACATTTTAGACTTTCTCAGAGACAAATAAACAAAGCAAGAAGAAAATGTTAAAATTACATCTACACATAGTCATTAAGCTGACATTGTCATTCAGAGTAATTTATGAGATCTATATGACAAATTCATCAAGGAAAAAAGAAATTTTAACAACTAAATTACCATATCCATCACAAATGTTTAGAAATGATAGGCTGTTGTAAAACTAATTCTGATTGTTCTAAGGAAGACCAACAACATACCGGAACAGAAGTGGAGATTGATGCAAATTTGTGTTCCTCTGAGATTCGTGTGAGGGGTTACACGACAAGTGATTGGGAAAATCCAGGGTTTTCCAATTGGACAACGGAGATAAAAGCTAAGGCTGTGTTGTTATGTTCAAATAAATTGCACTAGCTCTCAATAGTCCGATTAGTATAGAAAATCCCGACATTCCATGAGTAAAATATTAATGGAATAACGAGGAAAGTGGCACTGAAATTAAGTGCAGGTGTTGTTCTTTTGTCTCGACAGGTACTGGGCGAGGACAGATGCAGTTCTGACGATTCCAACACCAACTGGGGAAAAGCGGCTAAATGGGAGCCTTGGTATTGTATGGGTGATAAGAAAATTGTCAATTCCTGTCTGCACCGATAAAATCTGAAAGTGTGAGTAACTTTAACTCAAGTTGATAGGTAAAGTAAACACAGAGACACTTGTTTTTCCAAACGGTAATATTACGGGAGTGATTGAAAGTGTGAGAATGTCGAAAATGGAGCAGGTTCACCTTGGTGAAACCTTGTTAGGAGCAACTGGAGACTTAGGTGAAATAACAATAACAAATGTTGACAATCTGTCTATTTCAATAACCGGTAATATAACAGTGGAAGTGAAAAAGAAATGGCCAAAAATATTCAGGCCTTTACGAAAACTTGTATATAAGTGTAAGAAGAGGGGAAACAATAAGCAGAAAAAGAAGCCACAAAGTGTGGAAGGCCAACACAGGGCCTGTAGTGGGGGAATGCCAATAACCTCTGCAGACACCCCCCAGATAGAATTGAACAGTGACGTTAACCTGATTGATTTGGATATGACTGACTCCCCTCATGTGACGAGCGTGGTAGAGAGACTTGAAATGATGACTTTGACTCCAATACAGGGGGTCATGGAGGGGGGACGGGCAGAGTTAACTGTTATAATCCACCCAGTGTCCGTCGAACCAGAGTCGACGGTGTCAATCCAGACTGGAGAAACCACTTCAGGTAACTACAAATTGACAAAAGGACAGAGAAAGAGACAGAGGAAGGCTGCATTGTCACGGCAGTCCCAAGAGGCCCACCCTGGCCTTACGGCTGGAACAGAGACTGGACAGGGGTTGGGGTCACAGGTGGAGTGGCCAATACTGAGCGATCCGGAGCCACGGGGACGTGGGACCGACAACAGGTATGGGAATATACATGAACAGTTTTCTCAGCCCACAAGTTCCCCATGCCCAGATCTTCCCCGACGCCAGGACCAGAAGGAGGCGAGGGTCCCGGTGACGGGGAGCCAGACAACCAGCACCAGGGTGGAGGAAGAGAGGCAGAGCTGCCTCTGTCAAGAACGACAGGGAGCGTTTGTAGAAGCGTTCGAACGAAATGAGACAGTCCGTAGAGACCTGGTGAAGAGGCAGCTGGCTATTGACCAAGCCACGCACTGGGCGGAAGTACGAGAGCAAGAACAAGATGAACAGGCGAAAATGATGGCAACTACGATTTTTGGAATATTGATGCAGGTTGCAAGACGAGAGATACATGACCAAGAGATGCCACATGCTCCATTGCCCGGACAGAGAGCTGAACAGCAGGGGCATGGTGATGGATACCACGGGAGGGGTGAGTTTCCAGGTCCCTCCCAAGGACAGGCCCGAGGGGCAGCGGCGGAAAAGGCCAGGTATGTGCATCTCCCCACACTAAAGCAGGACCGGCCCAGGGAAATGCCCGGAGGGGACCGGAGAGCTGTGAGCCTTTCAGGGACGGTGAGATGTGACACTGAGGGACAACAGAGGCCTCAGAGAGAATGCTGGAATTATGGCCAAAGGGAAAGAGGGGCATACAGGCCTCGAGGAAATAACAGAGGAGGCCGAGGAGGATATGGCCGAGAGCAAGGACAGAACCTGGGCCCAGTAAACTTGTCAAGGGGATCGGAGCCATCTGAATACAGGCAGGAGGCCCCCGGGGCTTGTGGTTCCACCCCACTAAGGAAGGGTCATGGACAGCGATGTTGGGGTTGTGGCGAAGTGGGTCATTATATGAGAAAGTGCAAGCAAAAGGTTGTGTCTGCAGAGGCTACAGGCAAATAGATCTTAAGTCAAAAAAAAATTTAAAAAGGTAAAAATAAAAGGGTAGGAAATTGAAAGGAAATAAAAAAGGAAGAATGTATATATAGATAATTAGGATGTTTAGGTTATGTATGCAAGTTACTAAGAAGCTGTGAAAGACTAACATTGGGAAGTGGGGGAAATTGGAGTAACTAGCAAATGCATGACTAATCACACTAACAAATTTTGGTGGTTTAAAACAGGATAATGAAACATTATAGTACTTGTAGGAGCCAAATCCTATGATGGTAAATTGTATCTTTATTGCCCCCTTAGAAATATAGTTTATTATGGTATTCGTGCTTTGTTTATTAATATTTGTCAATGAATTCCAAGATGGAGACATACCTGGTCAACTCCCCTTTTTTCCCACGTTCCCCCTAACCACTCCTATAACATGGCAGGTGATTTAGAGTTCATGCAGGCCCAGGTAGAGCGGTACCATATAGTTTTTGACCGCACTCAATTCGCATTTGATTGACAGTTTACGTTCATTTACATAACCCTTTTTGTTTGATTTATAGTGGTAGGCAGCTATTGGGGCTGTTGTGACTCGCTTTCCAATAAATCCCGTTTGTTTTGAAAGTACATTGGACCAGCGTCATCTTTTCTTTTGGATTGCAATTCGGAGCGCGTCGGACTAACAACGCATTACCTGGAGCCTCAAGGCAACTGTGGTTCGTATGATTGCCTTTACTACCGCTGACAAAGCCGACGGACAACTTCTAAGCGCAACAAGGAAGGAGGTAAAGTAAAGAGTGGATGTTTGTTTTGGATCGAAGCCATTGCGTCTGAGTGGAGTGGATGTGATGAACATAGACGGCGCGGCCGTCTTTATTGTTTGAAGGTGTCTTGTGCTGGCGAAGAGGAAAATATAATACGGACTCTGTCTCTGTGGTTGACAGCGATACGGACTCTGTCTCTGTGTGGTTGACAGCAGGTCGGTGTGTGCGTTTGAGAGTGGATGACGTCACGCGCAGCATTTGCCAAGTGCGCTGTTTCCCACGCCCTAGGCTGCTTCATTCATAAAACACTGTTCTGTTTTAAATGCATACAACGCCGCTGCTCATCTGAATTAAGAGGTTTTCGTTAGCTGCCCACATTATGGCGGAAATGGAGAGTGGTATTTTTGAGGATCCTTTACAAAAATTAAAAGGATCAAGAAGTGCAAAACTGGGTGCACTTACAAAAAAAAGGAATGAAATCACTGAACTTATGGGAAATCATGGAAATGTGGAATTGGTTTGAAGTATACTATCTTCATTTATACCTATATCTAAGTTCTGTGATCGTATAGTCTTTTACCCTTCTCCTCTGCATTGTTTGGTATTTCAGATGTTCGGTTCAATTAAGGAAAGAAGCTGACGAGGTGGTCCAATCAAACAAACTGCTGTGTTTATTTCCATTTCTAAATAAACCACAGCTTATGAATCAAAAACAAGTACAAGCTCTTTACTTCAATCTAATCGTCTCTTTGGTGTGGCAGTTCTGTCCATGATCTGATCAGCTAGGGCCGATCAGAGCCGTTTCTCCGGTGGTGGTGTTTGTTGTCTCTCGGGTTTCCCATGACAACACGCGGCCTCTCTTTGTGGTGGTCGCCAAGGCAACCTTGCTTTCGGATCCTCAGCGGGTTGGGAGCGCTTGGTTTCGTCTATCCTCGGGGGCAGGCTCTCCTGCTGCGAGGCGATCGTCTATCATCGTCTGGGTCCATAGCTCTGTGCGTCTCCGGCTCGGCTCTCGAGGTCTCCAGGCCGGTCTCTCAGTCCATCTCCAGGTCTGTGTCTCAGTCTCTCTCCAGGATCCTTCTCTCCGCCTGTGTGTGTCTCGCTCTCCTCAGGCTCCGTTTTTTCGTCCATCTCCATCAGCCCTGCTTATAGGGAAGAAGAAGGAACTCCCCCCCCCCCCGTGTGTCCCAGGGCTCGGGCTTCTCCATTGGCCAAAAGGATCTTCTCGCTGAGTGACACGTCATGACACGTCAGCCTTGGTCTGCTGACACAACATTTCCACAATAGAATCTGCCGGGCTGTTGTAGCAGTTAGTCATTACCTTATTAGGGGATCCGTTCAATGAGTAACACGTCCTATGTTTCTTGTGACACAATGTTTACACAGTCTAGATTGGAAAGACAGACTGGCTCTCGATGCCCAGATAATAAACCATATACGTCCTTCAATAGAATACTTTGTTTCTTGATTAACCATTGACCAATACTGTATAGTTTTATCTTCTAGCATTAAGAGTTTTTATTCTTTATTGTGACTTCCGTTATCCTAATAGTTTTAAGTTATGCCCACATTTACTTATGAAATTGAACTTTATTTGATTGTTTCATCCTACGGGGGGTATTTCCTATTCTAAAGTAAGCTGTAATCTAGGTTGTATCTCTATTTGATCCCTAAGTATTTGGTTCACTTATTGTCAACTTTTCTGGTTTTGCTAAACCTATTATCTAATGTAATTTTGTATGACAGATAACTTTTTAGTACATTATTGATTGCACTGTTTTAACTGGTGGCCTTCTACTGTGATGTGTAAGGGAGATTCCAACCGTCGGTGTCACCTTTCTGACCTCTGGGTCTTCGTCAGCAGCTGCCGTGTCGTAACCTGAAATTGCGTACTAGTGTCAATAAGACCTTTGATCTCAACTGTTATTTTCAGTTTGTCTTCCTGTTTTAAGATAATTAGTTCCTTCCTCCATCTATTTGAGATGGCCATTCCTAAACACAGCTGCTAACCTCATCTGATAAGGTGCTATTCTGAACCGGTAGAATGTACCCTAACGTCATAAACAGTCCTTTGCCTTATCAGCGAACCACCATCTGTGCTCAGCCCTGACGGCAGATCTGTCCTGGAGTTTGGCTATAGATTTTGATTTGAAACGTGGACTGAAGCGGCACAACCACATGTTGAATATGACAAAGGTGAAGAAGAGATCCACCCAAAGGACAGCGTTTCAAACACCTCTTCAAGGCGTTCAAGGAGGTCATCAAAAGGTAGTAAGCACTCTGATTACTCCTCTACATCCTCAACCCGACTCAAACTACAAGCTGAGAAGGCAGTTTTATTGATCAAAGCAGAAGCATTAATAAAGAAACAAGCACTGGACAAGGAGGAGGCTGAACTAAAGGAGAGGAGCGACAAGGAGGATGCTGAACTAAAGGGGAGGAGCCGTAAGGAGGAGGCTGAACTAAAGGCCAAAAGGGAGCAGTTGGAACTGCAAACTGAAATACAAGCCACCAGTGCTAAACTGAATGTTTTCACAGAATATGAGAACATTCATGAGATGGACAATAGACCAGGCGATGGAATGAATGAATATTTCGATGAAAGGGAAAGGTCTAAGGAAGCCTCACAAAAGGTTATTCGGGAGGCAATGACACCCACCTCCACTGACGTCATCACAACATTACCCATCACAAATTCACATGTGTATGATGTGGAATTCCGGCCTCTAATGGCAAGAGGTGGAATTCCAGCCCCTTACTCCATCTGCTCAGCTTGCACAGTTGAACAGACACAGCAGCCTGTTACCAGAAAGTGTTCAAACTGTATATCACCCTGTTCACCCAAGACCAAGCAACATAGGAGGGGAGCCTGTTGTAAGACGAAAGGAAATGTCACAACAGCCCCAAATTGGAATGTCTGCTTTAAGGGTCAGCCATGGAGGATCTGCGAAACAGCATGAAAATGGAGCCGTCAGACATGATGGTGCTGTCAATCTAGAAGGATACAGGGAAACACCCGACATGGGCAGGAACGTCGACGTCATGCAACATAAGAATAGTATAACCGAAGTACTGGTGAAACAGCAAAAACGATCATCCTTACCACCTCTCAGCTTACCCACGTTTAAAGGGGATCCATTAGAATACAGGTTCTTTATACATGCATTCGAGCATGGTATTGAGGATAGAACTGAAAACTGCAAGGACAGACTGTATTTCCTGGAGCAGTTTACCATGGGGCAACCCCGAGAAGTGGTACGGAGCTGCCAACATATGGACGCTTCAATAGGATACACAGAGGCCAAAAGGCTCCTAAAGAAGTATTATGGCAACGAGTACCAGATTGCAACAGCTCACATTGATAAAGCCCTCAACTGGCCAGCAGTCAAAGCTGAAGATGCTGAAGCCCTACAAGCATACTCAGTTTTTCTAACTGGATGCTGTAAAATGATGGACAGCATTGAGTACATGGAGGAGATGGATAAACAGTTTACGTTCATTTACATAACCCTTTTTGTTTGTTTTATAGTGGTAGGCAGCTATTGGGGCTGTTGTGACACGCTTTCCAATAAATCCTGTTTGTTTTGAAAGTACATTGGACCAGCGTCATCTTTTCTTTTGGATTGCAATTCGGAGCGCGTCGGACTAACAACGCATTACCTGGAGCCTCAAGGCAACTGTGGTTCGTATGATTGCCTTTACAGTATTATACAGTGGAATAAAATGGTACTACTTCAATAGCGATTAGTAGTAATTATCCATGCCCGATCAATAATTAGATTGGTCAAAGGGTGGACTGCACGATTAAAAAAAAAAAAAAAAAAAAAATGATATTGATAGATAGACATTAACAATCATGAAATGAGAATATATATATAGTGTTTTATTTCTTTTTATTTTCTTTCCTAGTTTTTACAAGGGTTAGGGAGGGGGTGGGCACGTTAAACAGTAAATATAGTGCTGGGGAGTGACTGAATGGCCCCTGTGTCTAGAAGGTGACCAACATCTTACTGTGTTACCGTCTAGTCGGCCCAGGAAACGTTGCTTGTAAGGAAATGTGGGCACTGGGTGGTACGTGGATGACGATCCACACCTAGTAGCGGGGCAGTGCACCGGAGGGGGAAAAGCACCTCCTGTGAACAGGCTAGGCTGGTGAAAACGGTCAAAGTTTCCATACCCATAGCTAAGTGGGATGGGGATCAGACCATCGGTTTCAAAACTGAGTGGCTGATAGGTACTACGGACAGTCAGCCGCTTGGGGTCCTGACTTGATGACGGACTGTGAGATCGCGATCGACTGGGTCGCCGGCCGGTCAGTGAGCATTATGGCAAGTTGATCATAAATGCATCTGGCTCAATGTACAGTCAGGCCACAATAAGCCGAAACCGAATGCGTTATTAGGCGAGTTGTGCTTCTGTGATCAGCAGGTTTGAAAAGAGCCACTGGGAAGCAGAGGGTTAAGGTGTGTCAATTCAGAGGAATCTGGATTGTATCGCCTAAGGATGGAAAGAGACCTAGCCTAAACACTGCACCCGAAGGTAAAATAAGGGGACTTCTTCCGTTCATGAGAGGAGACCTTACCACCGGAAGTGGAGGCCTGTATCCCTGTTGGGGGAAAGGGGGTCCGGCGTAGGAGACAAGGCAGCCCTGAAAAGCCGGTTGTCCCACGTTTGCGCCTCCTAAACTCATTTGGGGAAAGGTGCATCTAAGAGGGGAAGGAGTGCATCCGAACGGGAGGGGGGTACTCTTAACTGGAAGGAGGTTGAAAGGGTCAAAGTGATTTATGCCTCCGGATGGAAGTTTGGTTTTGTTTGATGGGTGTGTTGCATGATATGACACTCACATTTTCTTTTCTTTATTTGGCGTTTTCATTTTTTTCGTTTCTTTTCTCTATCTTTTTCTTAGGAACTGACGGGCTGAGAGATGAACTCTCGTCGGTCAGGGTACAGGTTGGTGGAGTGACACAGCGGGACTGATAGAAGTGTCTATATGATGAGCTGGAAACGGGAGGGATGGATGAGAGCTAATTCATAATTCTGTTTTCCGCTCATTAAGAGTCCAGATGTAGAATCTGGGAGGTTGTGTCACATTTTGGTGTGTATAGGGTTGGGGAAACAAGGTTCTCTGTACATAGCCGAGCTCTGATAATTTTGGTCGCCATTGGCCAAATAGTTTTAATGTAAGGTGTGGACATGTGTAATTGATAATTGTCTTATGGGGGACGCTGACAGCTTGTAAAAGGCTGACAGAGTGTGGGAAAGATGTAGGATTAAGGGAAATATGGTTTGTTACCATGCATAGGGTCTGTTGGTGAATGGGACCCGTCAGAGCTTAGAGCCATATGAAATCCGCGTTCACGGAATCGCGGACGGAATCGCGGAATTGACCAATAAAAATGGAATCAACTGCAAAACGTGGAATATTGCAGAATTTGGCCTAATCTGGACTGAAATTCCGTTTTTGGGTGGAACGCTTGGTGCACACGCGACCGGGGAGGCGGACGCTAGAGCGGGTTACACACAACACAGGCTGTCTCCCAAGCGTCTCGCTGCTTCGGTGTTTACATCGTCAAGAAGCTAAGAAATTCCCCAATAAGCCCTCAATTCAGAGCAGAGCAGTATCCTAATGACTTTTATGCCTCCGGCGATAAGGTGTTTTGCTAATTCTGTCAACGTTCCGTGGACTGGAGCCACAAAAACACTTGCGACACTTTAAATAGCTATAACGTTAGGACATGATCGCTTCTTGCTAAATCTAGTGCACCCATCCATTTGTTTAATGCAAACGAGTCATTATACACTGCCCTTTATAATCGAAATAAACTTAAATAGCTATGAAACGTTTTACAGTACATAGGACTATAGATGGAAATGATAGCTTCTTGCTAGATCTGGTTGATTGATTGATTGAAAACTTTATTAACAGATTGCAGAATGGGTACAATACAGTACAGCTCAATACACACAATTGTTAAGGGGATGCAGACCAGAGAAAGACTTTCGTCTTGTTTACATCAGGGTCCCCCATTTTCAATTCATTTGTTTAATGCAAACGATTGTCATTATACACTGTCCTTTATAAACGAAATAAACTAAACTAAAGGTGCCTAAATTATGCATTACTATATTTCATCACAATAAAATAGATATAGCTATAGCTACTGACATTGTGATAATGTCAGTAGTAGCTAGCTGTATCTATTGTTTACACTTGAAATGTGTATTTTTATTTTGTCAAATATTATTTGAAAAGTATTGTGTAAAATGTAACTGTATTTCTGAGTTGCAGCACTTAAAAACATTAAATGGACTGTTATATCATATTCAATTGTAGACATTTATTCATTCCCACTTATTAGACACTATTTCTGATGGTAAAATGAGCATAAAAAGCAAAATACAGAATTCTGAAATATTAAAACGGAAAAAACGGAATTTGGGAAAAAATAAAATGGAATTTGGAAAATAATAAAACGGATTTCATATGGCTCTATCAGAGCTGAGCTGTCCGGACCGAGGACCTGTCTGGAAAAAAGGTATGATTGTGTAATGATAATTACACACTCAAAGAGTGGTGGGGTAAATGTTGTGCTGAACTTGAGACATTTGGTCTAGTAATAGAGTACAGCACAAAGTAATGAGAGACATGTGATTTAATTGAATACTAACAATATAGAAGCCATGAAATATATAGATAAATGATTTGGAAAAGAAAAAGTTGTCAAACTCAGTACAGTAACAAATGTGTCTGAGGGAGGACAAATTTGGATTCTCAATCAATTGTTGTGATATAAGTAACCTGCGTTGTCCACCGAAGCGATATATACTCACTACAGGATACGAATGGGAGATTGGTTTGTCAGCATTCATCCAAGTGTGGTGCGAGGAAAACCAAGGACTCCATCGGCACAGACGATCCGAGACACTGGCAACCCAGCGATTTCATGGAGAAGCCTAAACTCTCAAGCGGTGAGAGTTCCGGCCAACGCAGTGACCGAGTCCTTAGGATTCGGAGGGGAACAAGAGAGGCCAAACGCCAGGCAGTCTACGGGAGAAGACAGTCTTCTCATCTGACCTGCGCCAGCTGTCAACTGTCCGGCTGTCAACAAGAGGGCTCTAAGACCTATCAACTGGTCGGATGACATCGAATAAGGGAGGTTGATCCCTTATCAAGTACCAGGCGGAGGGTGGAGAGAATCACAACCTCTTCCACTATTCCGATGGTCGACGGGGGTCGAGCCAACGACGACTGTAGGAGACAGCACAACCTCCTCAACATCCGCGACATCGCCAGAGGGGAGGTCTCATCACCCCACCTGAGATCGACGCAACTGACATCCGAGGGAAGAGCTCCTGTTTCAACTGAACAGGCCATACAGCAGGGGGTCATGCCCCTATTGAGTGACTGCACCGTCTCTGAGAAATGAGGAGGGGGTGGGCAGGTCAATCCGGCAAACATTGACCCCCCTCTCCCTGCTCCAAGTCAGAATTTGACACCCCTAATGGAAACCAGTGGAAATTGATCCTGGTACGCGATGTCTGAGAAAATATCAGATGGGGATAAAACGGGTGTCAAAGACTGCACACAGTGAATGAAATTGGACTGAAAATAAAAAAATTTAGTGGTATAATTATAGGTAGGAAAAGTATGTAGAAAAAGTAAGTTTTTTCGATTTTTAGGATAAGAGTGTGGTTTGCAGTGTGTATTTTTATCCAAGTGTGGTTTAAAATGTTTAATTTTTTATCCAGATTGTGGAAACAGTAAGTATGAGTTATGATCTATGTTTAGCATATTATACTGGCTAATTGGCGATAGTTAGTCTCTATCGAAGTGTGGATTGTCGTAGATTATGCTAATTATAGCTCATAAAATGTGTTGAGAAATGTCCCTAAAGATTACTATGTACAAAAGAAATGCTTTACACTTTTAGACTGTAACAAAAAGTGATTAGTAGGTTGGCAATCAAAAATATTGTTGACCTGGATTTGACTAAAGGTGACTTAGTTCATAGATTGTGTCTGTGTCTACAGAGGCTGATTGGTGCCTGCTCACAACAGAGCTCGATTTACATATAGAGTGAGTGGTCAAATAATTCTATTTACGACAGGAACCTGAGGGTCAGCTGCCAGGCCAAGGAAGAGCTTAAGACAATGGGTCACATGACTCTTATCTCGCTGGGGTCTCTAGTGACACACAGAAATAGGCAGCTGGAACATAGGAGGGCCTAGTTTCAGGATACAGAAGAACTCATACTTTTAAATGAATGTTTATATCCTGAATGAAGCTTCAAGTTAAATTGCAAATATTACTGTTATATTGTACAAAGGCTGCTGAACGTAAGGATATGAAACATGTTGTAGTTATGATAAAAGAGTCATTGAAGGTTTACAATCAAGCCTTGTTTGAACCAAGTTGGACATATTTAAAATGATAACTAAGAAGAACTGTTAGCATAGAAGATTGAATAAGTTAAAAGAAATAATTAGAACAGTATAGAACTGGGCTTGATGGTAAAAGACTGACTCTTATCTGAAACCTAAAAGCTTTTGAGTCAAGAATAATATGTCTGTGTTTAGGGAATCAATCAGAATTCAACCATAACTATCTTGAGGCTTAATACCAAAAGTATTAAGCCTATTTTTGACTAATACTATTACTCTGATTTGAAACAATGAAAAACGGAGCAGTTGGACAAAGTACAACCCCCTTTGAGATTCGAACTGTGAACACTTGTAATTGGTGGAAATACGTCTAGGGGACGGCCTTTGATGACATCACACAGAGGTCTTTCTCATTGATAAAAAGGGAGTGCTGAGAACACACAGGAGAGACAGAACACAGACGACCCCAGCGGCAGGACGGCAAAACGAGAACAGACGGAGGAACTCATCACCATAGCAACGAATCAAACAACAACAAAAGAGATCGGACAAAGAACTTCCTGGTTTTCTCCAGACAACAAAGAACTTGAGTGAGACAGATAGAGTTAACGCTGTTTTGAACAACCTTTATTTGGATATAGACTCTTGTTGGACATTTCAAACCTTTTAATATAGAAATACATTGTGTTTATATGCAATAAATGCAACCCCCTTCTGACAAGAGCTCTGGATTCTGCCTGATGATTCATCCATCACCGTACTATTCTCCTATGGGTAACGCAACCAGCAACTTAGATACAAAACAACAGCAGAGTACTGTACTGTTAAGATAATACTATACTTCATGAGACAAGTCCATTAGAGGAGACGACATAAACAAACACTGCCCCTGTACACACGTCTGTAAAAAACTGTACATATCTAAAACCTCCTATGGACTCATTGCTTACTGGGCTAGCTAGGTCCATGTCAACTAGTGCAAGTGGTACCCCTACTCTGTCTGTGGGATTTCTGTATCTCGGTTGGGTAAACGTCCCCGTTTTGCACATTGCACAATTTTTGTCAGGTCTACGCTTCTCCCCCTCAATGTGCATACCCTCTGACACTACTTGCAGTTTCAGTAAATCCTTGTAATTACAATGACCCATAATCTCGTGCCATGTCTGAATATCGTGACTGGCCGTCCCGCTACACACATCATCATTATCGTTACACTGGTCGTAGTCATTACACTCCGTTTTCAGATAAAATATTCTCTGGTACATCTCTATGTCAAACCGGGTACCGTCAGGTTCTACAATATATTCCCTGGTACATCTCTATGTCAAATCGGGTACCGTCAGGTTCTATAAGAAAATGTTTACCTTTATCGAAGAATACCTTGGCGCCGCTTGCAGTAGCAGCTATTACAGAGAATAGTCCTTGTAATAACGATGGTCCGTATAGAGCGTTCTTTAGCGTCACCGCACGCCGGCGCCCCCCACTGTCCGTGGGCACACCTGTGCGTCTTCCCTCTCCCACGCCAATCCGCAGGTGCGTCCCCCGCCCCGCTAGCTCCATGCAGTGCCTCTCCGGGTGGAAAGTGTCGTCAAAGTTCTTGAACCGACTCATGTCGTTGGTGGCATGGGACGACGCACCTGTGTCCAGTCCACGATCAGACCCCTTCTCTGGGCCTGCTGCGGCTGGGCCGGTCCGGCGATGCCCGCCGTCCGCGCTCCAAAAGCGCAGTCTCCTTGTCCCGTTATCCTCCGGGCGTCGTCTCGACTCGCCTCACGTCGATCGTCGCCGCCACCGATTCTCCGGGCGTCATCTCGATTCATCTCACGTCGATAGTCGCCGCCATCGTGTCCGCTGTCGTCATCCTGTCCACAGCCGTTATCTTGTCCGTAGTCGCCATTTTGTCCGTGGCCTCCAACTCGTCTGTAGCCGCCATTTTGTCCGTGGCCTTTGTCTTGTCTGTAGTCGCCATTTTGTCCATGCACGTATCGCGCGCTCTGGTCGTGTTTATTCATGCACGCTCTGTCTGTGTGCCCCGTGGATTTGCAGAAGCCACACCAGACAGTCTCTGTGCATTCGCCTCTCCGATGGCTCCTATCTCCGCATCGCCAACACGCCAGTTCCGTCGTGGTCCTGGTTCTCTCTCTTGGCGTCGCTCCTCCGTGGTGGCTGGGTGGGTGTCTTCTGAGGCCTCGAAGTTCCTTAACTCAGCCTTGAACTGTACCAACGTAATGTCCGTTGAACCGTGTGTTACCAGGAGTGTGAACGGTTTGTACAGCTCCAGTAGTCCTCTCATTATCATCGCCATCATTAGCCCATCGCTTGGTGCTTCTCCGGCACTCCTCAGTGGCGTCGTGATTTGCTCCCTCAGTACCGCCAGGCTTTCTCGGCCTCTGTCTTTAGCGTTGCGGAATATCAGCCCCAGGCTGGTGTCGTCGAGCATCGCTGTTAACTCACAGCACGCGCCTGCGTCCCGCTGGTCGTCCAGGGCTTGCTCTTCCGTGGGGGTCGCCAGGGCCGTCTCCTTCAGCCCCGCCCCGTGCATGCAGCACAGCATGTGCTCTCCCCAGAGCTCACAGTTCTCTGCTTTTCCATTGAATATCGGCCACTTGTCTCTTCTCTTGTTTTCCATCCTCTTCGTTAATGGTGCTTAGCTTTTACTCTGGTTGGCCTAGCGACTAGCCACGCGGTGCTCCCGCCGCTATCCTAGCCTATAACTTCAGCTAAGCTTGCTACAGTACCTCCACTATTTCGCCCCGGCGTTATCTGGGCCCATAACCTGTTAACAGAACTCAACTTAGGGCGACAATAATGTGGTCAAGAGGCATGGTTTCTATCTTGTGCCTGAACTGGCGTGGCTTCTTTTATTCACATGATAATCCATTTTCCCAATGATAAATCCCTATACGGGTGGACCTAGCGGGCGGTCCAAAGTGACATCAGACTACACCTCCCTATAGCTGCGAGTGCCGTCCTTTGGATGAGACGCTAAACCGAGGTCCTGACTGAATCTCGGTTGTTGAAGAACCCAGGACGCCTATCGCAAAGAGGAGGGGGTTCCCTGACGTTCCTGGCCAAATTCCCAATTAGGTCTCTGACATCAAGGCCACCTAATCATCCCTTCCCCTTAATTGGCTGATATCAATTCCTGTCTCCTGAGCCGTTCAGCCATTGTGTAGTGTTATGTGTGCCTGGTGCCAGTGTATGGTAGCCATTGAGCCTGCATAGCCCAAGGTTGGGTGCTACCAGTGGTGGTGAAGGAGGCAATTTCCACCTTGTCGGGAGCGCTTTAAGTCAAAGTCAAAGTCAGCTTTCTTGTCGCTTCTCATATGCAAGACATACAGAGAAGTGAAATTTTGTTTCCCCCTTCCCACGGTGTATATACAAAAAATATCTAATATAAACATAAAGTAACATATAGGACACTATAAACATAAGTAACATATGGGACACGATGTACATACACTATACAGGACTATATACAGTATAAACAGTGGCTAAAAAATGAATGTATGATTGAAATAAATATAGGAGGTAAAAGAGAACTTAGTGCAAATATATTTTAGCAGCAGTGGTACATAGTAAGTATACAGTAACTGATAAATAATGGCAGTAGAATACAATAGTGGCAGTGAGATGATAGATATGGCAGTAAACTAAAATAAACTTTAAGTGTCTAGAAAAGCGGTATATAAATGTAATGAATGTATGAACAATATTTAAACTGAATGTTAAAATAGCTAATTAGCTATTAGCTATTATAGCTTCATTGTCTCAGCTATTTTTGCCAACAGATTTACATTAGGGGCACTAGCGTAACGTTAGCTCCCATGAAACGTTTATACATAACTTGTAAAACTGAATGAAAGTCCTTATTAGCCTACTGAAATATTTTCGTTCATCAAAAATGTGGGAATATTCCGTAAGCCTAGAAATAAAATAGCTGCCAGGGCAACAACACTAACATTAGCTCCACGGTCAGCCAGGGCTTGATAACCAGTAAAAGCATGAAAACCCATCCGCAGTTGGTGCTGTGAGGCCAGGTGTCAAAACCAGGGGTGTAAAAAGTACCCAGAAATTATACTTAAGTGAAAGTATGGGTACCGTCTCAAAATCGTACTCAAGTAAAAGTCAAAGTATCTGGCTAAAAACACACTTGAGTAAAAGTTAAAAAGTTTCTACTTTGAAATGTACTTAAGTACTAAAAGTAAGCCGACTCCAAGATTGACATCGTTGGCTCTCTCCAGCTGCCGGTGAGGTACGGAGAAAAGACACTGCCTGCCTTCAATTTCAACATCGCACTTCGAGGGACCAACCTCCTCGGCCTCGACCTCTTCAGTGGCCTCGGTTTCTCTCTGCTGGACACCACAGGCTCAGAGATCCACACCGTCACCGCTGTCTCCTGGCAGCAACAGTGGCCTGCACTGTTCAACGGCGTGGGCTGCCTCCAGGTCTTTGCTCACCAGCCCCTGCTAGACCAAAAAGTTACTCCGGTCATCCAGCCCCTTCGCCGCTCCCCCCTGGCTCTCCGTGATGACATCGCCACCGAGTTACAGAAGATGCTGGACGACGACATCATCGAACAGGTGAACGCGTCACCCTGGATCTCCAACTTGGTGGCAGCAAAGAAGAAGTTAGGGGGGCTGCGACTCTGCGTGGACATGAGAGCGGTAAACAAGGCCATTATCCCTGATAAATACCCCCTGCCAACCACAGAGGAGCTCAGCGCCCAGTTCCACGGGTCCAAGGTGTTCTCTAAGCTGGACCTTCGTCAGGGGTACCTCCAGGTGCCACTACACCCAGAGAGCCGCAACCTCACCGCGTTCATCACCCACAGGGGGGTCTTCTGTTACAAACGCATGGCTTTTGGCTTAAGCTCCGCCCCCAGCTGCTTCCAAAAGATCATGGCCTCCGTCTTCGCCGGGATCCCCGGGGTGGCCATCTACCTCGATGACATCGTGGTGCATGGGGCCAACGCCGACAGTCACGACGCGAGCCTCCACAGTGTCTTAAGTGCGATGGCGAAGCACCACCTCACACTCAACGGCGAGAAGTGTGTCTTTGCCACCACGACCATTGACTTTGTTGGGTTCCTCCTCTCGGCTGACGGCATGTACCTGCTCCAGTCAAACACAGAGGCCATACACAGTGTCCCAGAGCCCACCTCAGCGGGCCAGGTGGCCTCTTTCCTGGGCATGACGGCGTACTACCTCTGCTTCCTGCCACACTACTCTGACACAACTGCACCGCTGCGGAAGCTGTTGAAGCAGGACGAGCCCTGGCTCTGGACGCCTGCCTGCTCGAATGCTGTGCGCCTCCTCAAGTCCCAGCTCACCTCATCACCAGTCCTGGCGTTTTTCAACCTAGACAGCACTACCCTCGTCACGTGTGATGCCTCCGCTGCACAGGCCCTTAGCCCCACAGAACAGAGATACTCAGTGGGGGAGCGAGAGGCCCTGGCCTGCATCTGGGCATGTGAGCGCTGGCATATGTACCTCTACGGCCGCTCATTCACGCTTAGGACGGACCACCAGGCTCTCACTACCCTCCTCGCCACGTCAGGCACTGGCCACAAACCGCTCCGCCTCCACCGCTGGGCCGACCGCCTGCAGCAGTACAACTTCGGTTTGCAGTTCACGCCGGGCCGGGACAACGTAGTAGCTGACCTACTGTCACACGCCATCCCCAGTCCCCCCACGGCCCCGCCCTCGACTCCCGATCGGGATCAGGCTGAGCATGACCTGGTCCAGCTCCTCCACACTCCCCTCCAAGAGACAGTGTCGCTGCAGGAGCTCCAGGACGCCTCGTCTGCTAACCCTGTCCTCTCTGTGCTCTCAACCTACATCAGGCAGGGTTGGCCGGCGAGGACACCTGATGAGCTGCTTCCCTATAGCAGACTCCAGGACGAGTTGTCATGCTGGAACGACTCCTGCGTCGCTCGTGGGCTCTGTACTGTGGTCCTTCGTGCGCGTGTCCTTGCTATGGCGCACAAGGGCCACTTGGGCATAGTCAGGCTCAAACAGCAGTGTCGTGACTTGGTGTGGTGGCCAGGCATCGACAGGGAAATCGAGACCCTGGTCAAGGACTGTACTGCCTGTCTTCTGAGCGGGAAGACCAGGGCCCCAGCCCCGCCCCCACCCATGCAGCCATTGGACTGGCCGTCCCAACCCTGGGAGCACCTGCAGCTCGACGTCTGTGGTGAACTGCATGGGGTACCGCATCACCAGCGTTTACTCGTTGTGGTCTAC
This sequence comes from Notolepis coatsorum, assembly GCF_963971535.1. Taxonomy (NCBI): domain Eukaryota; kingdom Metazoa; phylum Chordata; class Actinopteri; order Aulopiformes; family Paralepididae; genus Notolepis; species Notolepis coatsorum. The sequence goes on along the minus strand of NC_140174.1, from coordinate 52,085,419 downwards.
GACCTCCACTCCAAGTGGCCTGAGGTGGCGCCCGTGGGCTCGGTCACAGCAGGGGTGCTGATTGAGATTCTCGAGTCCCTGTTCACACGCTGGGGCCTGCCCAAGAGGATCACGACAGACAATGGCCCCCAAATGATCTCCCACGAACTGGCCTCCTACCTGGGGGGTAAGGGGATACGTCATATCCGCACGTCGTTCTACAACCCGGCTGCGAATGGGGGGTGGAGCGGCTGAACCAATCCCTGAAGAATGGCATCAGGGCCCACCTGGCACAAGGGTGCACATTCAACAACGGTCTCCAACAGACGCTCCTGCACTACAGGGCTACTCAACACGTCACCACAGGCGTCTCCCCAGCCTCCCTCATGCTAGGGAGTTTCAGCTGCCCCTGGACAGGCTGCGCTCTACTCCGGCTCAGGCTCCAGCCCACCCACTTCAAGCCACAGTCAACACACGCCAGTGCCGGATGAAGGACCGTTTCGACAGGACCCGACATGCGAGACCACCTACCATCGCTGTCTCAGACTGGGTCAGGATTCGGCGACCCCACCAGGACAACAAGCTCCGGTCATTCTGGTCAGACCCAGTCCAGGTCAGACAGCAGCTTGGCCTGGCCTCATTCAGGCTGGCTGATGGCACGCGTTGGCATGTTGGCCAACTGCGCAGGGTGCAGGCTCCCGCTGCCCCGGGACAGGGTGTGCCCGCGGCTATAGCTCTGCAGGACAGACGATTCAATGATGTTGCAGCCCCAGCACCCGCGGCTATAGCTTTGCAGGACAGACAATTTGATGATGTTGCAGCCCCAGCACCCGCGGCTCAGCCTGAGGCTGCGGGACCTCCGCCATTGGCTGTTGCAGTGCCCGGGCCCCGCCCACTCCGAACGCGCAACAGGCCTGCACACCTGAATGACTTTGAGACTGAGTATCACTCCTAGGTTGAGTGAAGGGGGGGGAAATGTTACGTCTGGTACTCTAGCGAGTGCCAGCACTTTAACTAGTGTTCTAACTATTGCGACAGTGTCGTGTTATTCTGTTGAGTTTCACGCTACGGCATATGGCCGTACGTGACGTAGACGTTGATGTTCTGACTTACGATGCATGTGTCTTCAGTTCAGTAAACACCGACATGCTGAAACTACGTGTTGTCTGATTCTTCCAACATAACAGGATAGACCAGGGGTCTCAAACTCATTCCATCGTGGGCCAAGTTTTAATTTTAACTACACATTGCACCAGGTGAGTTAGTTGAAGAGGTGAGCCAATTAGTGAAATCATCAGCTGGTGTTTAGGCAAGGCTGGAATGAAACCAAGCATACACTCACACAAGGACCAATCAGCATGGGTATGGGCCGGTTAATTTTCCATTGATGGGGATTTGATTGGCTGTTTTTAAATAAAGTGCGGTTAATAACGTTAACGTTAGTTCGGCCAGAGAAACAAATATACTAATTAAAATAGTTGGACCTGCTAGATTTTTACTTTGTATTTTGTAGGTCCGCATTTTAAATGTAAGGAGTAAAAATTATGTATTCTCTGAAAAATCTCTGAAATGTAATTGAGTAAAAGTACAAGTATACAAACCTAATAATACTTGAGTAAAGTACAAATCCCCCAAAACAGTACTTAAGTATTGTAATGAAGTACAACTGGGTGTCACAACATGTAAACCAATGGAAACAATGGAGTGGGTTTTGGAGCTAAACACGCTTTGGAATAGTTTGGACACGTTTAACCTGTGCACCTTGATTGGGCAACAGGTGCACAGCCACTCCTGCTCCCAGGTCTATTTACAGGTATTTTCTTGACCCAGGGCAGGTGTGTCTGCTTCAACCAGGCATCCCCACACCACATAGTATATTGTTATTTTATGTTTTCTTTATAAAATAAGATTTTGTATCCAGAGATTAGTGAAGTCTTTACCTCACACCATTGTTTTTAAGAGATGTCTTACAAAGACAAACTACATGTCTTCTTGAGGAATGTCCTTTACCAAAAAGACCCAACAAAGCAACATAGAAGATGATAAAAGCGTCAGCTAAATGACTAAATGTAAATGTAATGTAATGTAAATCTATTATATACTTCATAGGAAAATAGAATGCGTGCGTGCGTGCGTGCGTGCGTGTGTGTGTGTGTGTGTGTGTGTGTGTGTGTGTGTGTTATGTGTGAGTGTGTGTGTGTGTGCATACATACGTGCATGCTGTAACCTTGAGAGAGCCAGCTAGGCCTCACTGAGTGCCTGCAAGCAGAGTCTATCTTTAGCATTTGTAGATGCATTTTGTACAATCCTCCTCTTTCTGCTCCTCCTCCTCTTCCTCCTCTTCCTCCTCCTCGTCCCCCTCTTCAACTCCCCTCAGCCCACTCACTCACTCAGTCACTGCTGGCTGTACATGCATACAGTATGCACACGCAGATACACACATACACACTAACACACATGATACACACACACACACTCACTGCTGGCTGTACATGCATACAGTATGCACTCACAGACACACACATGCTGCTGGCTGTACATGCAAACATACACACATACTGTACGCATGCACACACACACGTGCACAAACGCACATGAAACACACACACACGCACATGATGCACATGCACTAACTGTTACCGGGCAGATTAGTGAGAGAAACCCACTTCTGAGATGAAACACGTGCCACATGTGTGTTTTTGTTGCAGAGTGAATGAGTCGGCCCTTGCTCCCTGGTCGGCCTCTACTCCAGCCTGCAGGCAGCTGTGTTGCCCTGGGCCTCCCGCACACTTTACATTCTCATTGGCCTATGCTGTGTATCTCCGCTGTAGTGTCTGTGTGGTACATTCTGCCTGTGAACTATTAAAGAGAGGGACAGGGGGGAGAGAAAAAAAACTGCACAATCTTCTCTTCTCTTGCTGTGACGTGATGGTTTCAGCAATTATCTTTCATCGGGGGCAATGGACCTGTGTTTTCTTCTCTTACATTCAGAGCCTGTGTACTGTACATGCAAGACGGGTTGATGTTTCACACTAACAGTCTCAACACTAAAGGCGAATGGTCTTAGATGCATCCCTTGTTATTGTACCGATATGATTGCTGAGCTACATAACTGATCTGCATCTTTTGGCTCGAGATTGACCACCGGCATGCAAAACAAAAAGTACAATATTATTTTTAAATATAGAGCTTTTTGGGGATTCAGCAGTCCCTGAACTAGATTAGTATTTTATGCCAGTGGCTGGCTGAGCGTAACAGTTGTAGTTTGCCCAATAGCAGTAGTACAGCTCTCTCTCTTCCCAGAGGCTATAATCCCATTTTACCAGCCGAACAATCCAAAAATAGCTTGGTCAGCATTAATCAGCATACCGCTAGGAGTCCCGGATTCAGGGCGGAACAAAGACTTGTGCAGGGCAGAATCAAACATCAAGTCAAGTCAAGAGTTTTAACATCAGCCTTAGGTCACGCTACAACAAGTTAAACAAATCAGAGGAGTTTTGGTGCTGAGGGCCAATTCCCCACGAAGCTTAGTGTCTAGATCCCATCGCCAGTAAGGAAGGAGTAAGACAGTAAGTGGTCCCTCGTTAGCCGAGCTGGGCCACTAACTCATAGATTTACATTTTCATAGATTTCACCCAATCATTTGCTTGTAAACCTATCCCTCACCTTAGCCCTGAGGCTTGGTAAGCCACACATCCCTTGGTCGTGTCGTGATTGTCTTTTAAACTTTATTGTAGTTATATGACTTTGTGTGTATACTGTATTTTGTATTTCTTTTAGTATTTCTGTTTTTGTATTGTACAGAACTTTGGTACAACTTCGGTTGATTTTAAATGTGCTATATAAATAAAGTTGACCTTGACCTTGACCTTAGCCCTAGCTTTAACCTCACCCTTAAAGGAACACACCAACATTATGGGAAATGCACTTACTTCTCCAGAGTCAGCCAAGAAGATATAAGATACCAATTATCTCTCTGTGCGTTCAGTAATAATAGTAGTAATAATAATAATAATAATAATAATAATAATAATAATAATAATAATAATAATAATAATAATAATAATAATAATAATAATAATAATAATAATAATAATAATAATAATAATAATAATAATAATAATAATAATTAATAATAATAATAATAATTAATAATAATAATAATAATAATAATAATAATAATAATAATAATAATAATAATAATAATAATAATAATAATAATAATAATAATAATAATAATAATAATAATAATAATAATAATAATAATAATAGATTGGATTTTAAGAGAGAAGCGCCTTTCTCAGACTCAAGGACACTGTACAAGGAAAGGATGGAAAAAATAAGAAATAAAATTGAAAAAATATAATAAAATACATAAAAGATCTGTGTATAGTAACAACAAGAAAAAACAAATAAGATAAAAGAGATAAAAAAGATAAAAAAGGAGGCAAGTTCTGTCCAATTGGATGAAGTGGTTGAAATTAACAAACAAACAAACAACAAAACAAAACAACGGAATCTGTGGCTTAAAAAAAAAAAAAAAAAAGTCAGGGGTGAGCTACTTGGGAGCGGGGCTGTGTTGCGTGAAGGCAAGTGTGAACAGGTGGGTTTTTAGCTTGGTTTTGAAGAGGTTGATGGTGTCAGAGCCTCGGATGAGGGGGGAGAGGGAGTTCCACAGTCTGGGGGCAGCTGCAGCGAAAGCTCGGTCTCCCAGTGTGGAACGCCTGGTGCGGGGAATGGTGAGGAGGTCGGAGTTGGAGGATCGGAGGCCTCGTGCTGGAGTGAAGGGGTGGAGTAGGTTGGTCAGGTAGGAATGGGCCAACCCGTGCAGGGATTTGTAGGTGAGGAGGAGGATCTTGTAGGGGATTCGGTAGTTGATGGGGAGCCAGTGGAGTTTTTGCAGGGTGGGGGTGATGTGCTGCCAGGGTTTGGTGCGCGTGAGGACCCTCACAGCAGAGTTTTGGACGTACTGTAAGCGATCCAGAACCTTCTTGGAGGCACCAAGAAGGATTCCGTTACAGTAGTCGAGGCGGGAAGTGATGAAGGCGTGAATGAGTGTTTCCGCTGACGTGTCGGAGAGTGAGGGACGGAGGCGGGAGATGGTTCTGAGGTGGAAGAAGGCGGATCTGGTGACAGACTTGACGTGAGGGTGAAATGAGAGGGTGGAGTCCAGTATTACGCCCAGGTTCCTTACCTCTGTGGAGGGGCAGATGGAGTAGCCATCCACGGAGAGAACAAGGTGGTCGATCTTTTGGAGGAGGGCTGGGGAGGCTATAACTATGAGTTCAGTCTTCTTACTATTGAGTTGAAGGAAGTTGGTGGTCATCCATGTTTTTATGTCCTGGAGGCAGGCAGTGAGGGAGGGGGGAGGAAGGGGAGCCGAGGGTTTGGTGTGGAGGTAAAGCTGTGTGGAGGTAAAGCTGTGTGTCGTCTGCATAGAAGTGGAAGTGGAGGCCATGTTTCCTTATGATGTCACCGAGTGGGAGGAGGTAAATCATAAAAAGGAGCGGACCTAGCACCGAACCCTGGGGAACACCCTGTTTAACAAGTGCTGGAGCTGACCTGGAGCCCCCGAGGGAAACATACTGCCACCTGTTGGTAAGGTAGGATGTGAACCAGGACAAGGGGGTACCAGTGATGCCAAGGACACTTTCCAGGCGGTCTAGGAGGATTGAGTGTGAGATGGTGTCGAAGGCAGCTGAGAGGTCCAGTAGGATGAGGATGTTGATGTTGCCAGCATCAGCAGCCATGAGGAGGTCATTTGTCACCTTGATCAGGGCGGTCTCGTGCTGTGTTTAGCCCTGAACCCAGACTGGAGTGGTTCAAACAGGTCATGGTAGGCCAGCCTAGCTTAGCACAAATTAATGGAAGTAGATACGGACCAATAGCCTAGCTTAAATCTCCAGCTAGGCTTGCAGCCAGATAGCTTTCTACTGAATGCACAGAGAAGAAATTGATATCTATCTTCTTGTCTGACTCTGAAAAAGACGGTAAGCGCATTTCCCATAATGTTGTCGTGTTCCTTTAACCTTAACCTTAATCTTACCTACTTAACTGGTCAAACCCAAGGTCCTTCCAGGTGATGGGATCCTCTATTATCCATCCCATCCCACGTGTCCTCTCAGGGTGTGTTCACATCTGAAAGTCCAGCTTCTCCCACCCTCTAATACAGCCAATTGTATTAGTGCAGACGGCCAGCCAAGCTGGTGACAACCCCGGAGCTGTGAGCTGGATTCGAACAGGCGAATCCAGCTCACAGCTCCGGGGCTGGTGACGAACGCAATCTCCGCTCGGCCACCTAACCGCAAGGTCCGCCCTTCCTGACGTAATGCTGGGGGAGGAGTTAGTCTTTAAAGTGAGCGGTTCAGAGACAGAGAGACACACAACAGAAAACAACACGACCAGAAGCTTGTTTTTCCCCCTACTGGACGAGAATGACGACGGCGCGTTGAGACGAGCACCAGCGAACCAACGAGGAGGAGCCGAGAGAGATTCTTTTATTTTAAGTGAATTTTAGTCTGAAACTCACAGCCGATGGCACAGTATCGGGCATGATTGGATTTCATTGCATTGTTTTTCATTCAAATCTTTTGTTATTAACGCTGGGATTCCATTAAAACCGTATCCTTACAATAACTCCTCTCTGACTCCTTTTTCCAACCGCCGTCTCTTTGTCGTCGCTTTAAACCACTTAGCTGGTTTTTGAAAATACATAGGGCTTTTAAGAGATAATACACAATGCAGAGCAGGCCGGTTCTGATTCATCAGAACTGAATATAGCCCCTTTGTGACTTCAAACGCAAACCGAACTATAATGAGGACCAAACAACCGAACCATGGTCCTCTTGAAAAGTTGGGACTCGGTTCGTTTCAATCGAACTATAGTACCTAATCCAGGAAGCAAAGTAGCCTACTCCTCTCTAGACTGGCGCCGCACGCGGACAGTCTCTCTCTTCCTCTCTCTCTCTCTCTCTCTCTCTCTCTCTCTCTCTCTCTCTCTCTCTCTCTCTCTCTCTCTCTCTCTCTCTCTCTCTCTCTACTCTAGACTTGCGGCGCGCGCGGACCCCCCATCCAAATTCTAAACAACAGATTGGCTTTTCATAATATGTATGATTTATCTCTTGCAATAATATCCATGGGACTCGACTTTTTGCAGTCGTTGTGTTTGTGAAGACGAACACACACGCCAACTTTCTCCTGCGTGAGGAGGACATTCGCGGACATTCTCTCAGATAAAGACAAAAAAAGCGTACATACTTTTTGGGTCATTTCATAATAGCAGCGTGGACCAGCTCTGTAACAACAACGCATCTCGAGCTGCTTCTATGCAGCTGTCTAGTAGTTGACAGCTTACGCAGGAAGGAACGGTCTCGGTCTCGGTCTCTCTCTCTCTCTCTCTCTCTCTCTCTCTCTCTCTCTCTCTCTCTCTCTCTCTCTCTTCTCTCTCTCTCTCTCTCTCTACTCTCTACTCTCTACTCTCTAGTCAACTAGTGCCGTGCTCGTAATAGTATCTCTCTCATTACGCTGCCGGCAACTGATTACGTTTGTGAGTGCTATAGTCCAATAGATGCGACAGCATGTCCTTTGTTTACAAATTAGATCCGCACCAAACAGGGTAGTGTGAACGGGACTGAACGCAGACCAAAATCAAACAATGTATCATTTTCACATTTGGTCCACCAGAAAGTCCGGACTATCCGTGGATAGTCCGGACTATCCCTGGACCAAATGTGAAAATGATACATTGTTTGATTTTGGTCTGCGTTCAGTCCCGTTCACACTACCCTGTTTGGTGCGGATCTAATTTGTAAACAAAGGACATGCTGTCGCATCTATTGGACTATAGCACTCACAAACGTAATCAGTTGCCGGCAGCGTAATGAGAGAGATACTATTACGAGCACGGCACTAGTTGACTAGAGAGTAGAGAGTAGAGAGTAGAGAGAGAGAGAGAGAGAGAGAGAGAGAGAGAGAGAGAGAGAGAGAGAGAGAGAGAGAGAGAGAGAGAGAGAGAGAGAGAGAGAGAGAGAGACCGAGACCGAGACCGTTCCTTCCTGCGTAAGCTGTCAACTACTAGACAGCTGCATAGAAGCAGCTCGAGATGCGTTGTTGTTACAGAGCTGGTCCACGCTGCTATTATGAAATGACCCAAAAAGTATGTACGCTTTTTTTGTCTTTATCTGAGAGAATGTCCGCGAATGTCCTCCTCACGCAGGAGAAAGTTGGCGTGTGTGTTCGTCTTCACAAACACAACGACTGCAAAAAGTCGAGTCCCATGGATATTATTGCAAGAGATAAATCATACATATTATGAAAAGCCAATCTGTTGTTTAGAATTTGGATGGGGGGTCCGCGCGCGCCGCAAGTCTAGAGTAGAGAGAGAGAGAGAGAGAGAGAGAGAGAGAGAGAGAGAGAGAGAGAGAGAGAGAGAGAGAGAGAGAGAGAGAGAGGAAGAGAGAGACTGTCCGCGTGCGGCGCCAGTCTAGAGAGGAGTAGGCTACTTTGCTTCCTGGATTAGGTACTATAGTTCGATTGAAACGAACCGAGTCCCAACTTTTCAAGAGGACCATGGTTCGGTTGTTTGGTCCTCATTATAGTTCGGTTTGCGTTTGAAGTCACAAAGGGGCTATATTCAGTTCTGATGAATCAGAACCGGCCTGCTCTGCATTGTGTATTATCTCTTAAAAGCCCTATGTATTTTCAAAAACCAGCTAAGTGGTTTAAAGCGACGACAAAGAGACGGCGGTTGGAAAAAGGAGTCAGAGAGGAGTTATTGTAAGGATACGGTTTTAATGGAATCCCAGCGTTAATAACAAAAGATTTGAATGAAAAACAATGCAATGAAATCCAATCATGCCCGATACTGTGCCATCGGCTGTGAGTTTCAGACTAAAATTCACTTAAAATAAAAGAATCTCTCTCGGCTCCTCCTCGTTGGTTCGCTGGTGCTCGTCTCAACGCGCCGTCGTCATTCTCGTCCAGTAGGGGGAAAAACAAGCTTCTGGTCGTGTTGTTTTCTGTTGTGTGTCTCTCTGTCTCTGAACCGCTCACTTTAAAGACTAACTCCTCCCCCAGCATTACGTCAGGAAGGGCGGACCTTGCGGTTAGGTGGCCGAGCGGAGATTGCGTTCGTCACCAGCCCCGGAGCTGTGAGCTGGATTCGCCTGTTCGAATCCAGCTCACAGCTCCGGGGTTGTCACCAGCTTGGCTGGCCGTCTGCACTAATACAATTGGCTGTATTAGAGGGTGGGAGAAGCTGGCGGGGTGGGTCCGGGTCGTTGTAAACAGCGACTCCTACAGTTTGGTCGGGGCGCCTGCTAAGCGCGGATAGGACTCGAGGGGGATAGTGTGGTCCTCCCACACGCTACGCCCTCTCGATGAGAATCCGCGCTGCCAGGTGAAAAGAAGCGGTGATTGGCTGGACGTGTGTCGGAGGAAGCACGTGGTCGTGGTAGTCTCCACTCTCCCAGATGATCTGACTGTGGGGGGTAAGTGCGCAGCGACCAGGAAGGGACTGGGAATTGGCATACGACTAACATTGGGATGGGAGAAAATCGGAGGAAAATGGAGGGGGAAAAGGACCAAAAAAAAAAAAAAAAAGGAAGGGCGGACCTTTCTATGAGAGAGAGAGCTTCCAATTGGAGGACCAGTGTGGCGGCCGTTTTTAGCCCACCCACACTTTTGATTGGGTGAAACTTGGTAGCAGCCTTTTTTAGCTTATCTACCAGGATATGTCCTTATTAAGGCATAGGTTGGCTCTTAATAGCCTGACGGAAATGCCCTTCTAAAGGCATAGGTTGGCTCTTAATAGCCTGACTGTGTATTGCTGGTTAGAAGATTCTTCAGTGTTTGTTCCTAGTTAAAATATATATTTCTGAAGTTAAGTTTGCCCGCTTGGCAGAAATGTGTCTAAACAAGTGTTTCTCTATTGATTGTTTAAGATTAACAAGACTATACGTGAGGGTAAATGTGTGTCATTCTCTGAGTCATCTTGAAGCCACCTGGCCACCGTCTGTTGGAGGTGTTATTCTCCCCCACCCTTAGAGAGAGGGGGGTAGGTGGGTATTTCCACTCCGCCTGGCGGGTGTTTCTTCCTGTTCCTGATTGTTCTATTGAGGCTGGTTCCCTATAGCCAGCTATAAATCAACATCATATGGTTCAGAATCTATCTTTAACTTGCCAACAGGATCTTGGGCCCTTTGATATGCTAATTTACTCTGTCCCCAAGCCTCTACTCTGTGTTTATCTTTGCAGAGAGACAGAGAAAAAGGCTGAGTATCGCCCGTTTTTACAACTATGTGCTGATCCAATTTGTGTCCCCTCCACCCCTCCCTCTCCAGGCGGGGGTTGAAGACACCTCTTGGATTAGAAATGTATGATGCAATGTTACCCTTGTTCACCAACGACTCTGTAGCGGACGACAGCCCTGTACATGTATACATTTTGCTTGGGATATCCACCACAGGTCCTCGGTTTGGGGATTCTATATCCCCAATATTCTTGTTAGTATTTTCTCAATCAAACTGTTCGTACATTGTACAAATACCTTAACCTTTTAACTGTTTAGCCAAATCACATAAGAACCAAATATCTAAAGAATCCTCTAACGCACAGTTCATATTTGTTAGTGCCAAATGCTTTCAACACCCTCGTTAGTTCACTCACACAATTAACGATTATCAGTTAGTTGAAGTTGACACAATTTTAAGTTCACTCACACAATTAACAATTACCAGTTAGTTGAAGTTGACACAATTTATCAGTTTTATCAGTTATTTAAAGTAGACATCCGTCTAGGTCCGTCTCTTTATACAAAAAGAACATCGGACCAGTTATCAGCTTTTTGCTATACTTATGTGTAGTTAACCAAACATGTCTGTTTTGTGCGGCTAACTCTGAAAGAAAAGATTATTGCATCGCATTAAAATTAAACACTTCTAAGAAAGGACAGAGCTCAATAATCAAAAAATATATACACGCTCTCTCCATGGACTATCATTTAGCTTTTCCTTACTTTTTCCTATGTGTACCTTAGAGGTTTCTTAATAACTCGTTGCGGTCGAACTCGTTGCGGTCGAGAATCTCTTTCTGGGCCTGTGCTAAGCACGGTTCCCTCCGGTCCTTTTGGTACACCATCCAAGTCCACAGAGGAGAAATCATTATGTTCCAATTCATAATCCTCTCCTCTGTCTGGCTCCTGTAGGAATCCCTCATCCCCTACCGGTGGCCAATCGTGTTGCCCTCTGTCTGGCTCCCCATAATCGTTCGCATCTTCTCCTTCGTTTAGGGGTTGCGCCGCGCCGGTTTCTTGCTCAAGGGCCCGTGGTTCAGATTCCCATTCTTGGCCAATATCTACAGATTTTACGCAATGCGAAATATGAAACCACATCGGCGACCCTTCAACCTGTAAAGCCCTTTCGGTGGCTCGGACGACTTTGTATGGCCCTTCTCGTCGGGCGCCATACCATTTACGCCTAAATACTTTAACATAAACGTAGTCGCCCGGTATGATTTGAGGTGTACTCTGCCTATTCACCTCCTCCCCGGTTTCATGCTCCTGTCTACTGGAGACATGATCCAGAATATTTTCGTGGATCTTTGACATGTATTTCACGTACTCGCGCATATCATTGTCCAGGATGTCCAAACTTGGACCTTTGCCTGTCGCGCGCAAGCCTGGCACTACCATGCAACGACCTAACATCATTTCGTGCGGTGTCAAGCGCAGACCACGAATTTCGCTCGAACCACACGCCATCAATGCTAATGGGAGAGCGTTTAGCCAATTCAAACCTGTGTGTTGACATATCTTAACCAATTTGTTTTTTAGTGTCCCGTTCATGCGTTCCACCAACCCCTGGCTCTGCGGATGATAAACGCCCCCAATCGCTGTTTTACGCCTAAATGTTGGAGTAGTAAACGTACAGTTTTGTCGACAAATTCTTTTCCATTGTCCGAGCTGATTCTGTCCATTATTCCAAAATGGGGACACACCTCTTGGCATAAGAACTTGGCCACCGATGCTGCATCCTTGTGCCGGGTGGCACACGCCTCCACCCATCTTGAAAAACGACAGACAACGACAAGAATATATCTCTTCTGATTAATTGGTTTAATCATGTCAATGTAATCAATTACAAGGTCTCGCATTGGGCCATTGGGCATGGGGATATGCCCTGGTGACACACTAATCCCCTTACGTATATTATTTTTCAAACATACCGTACATCTCTGTATCACATGATCAATTTGACTGGTTAAATCTGGCGCCCAAAAGCCATATTCTTTTCTCCTCACCTCTCCCCGATGAGCATGACAGAAGTCATGAGCCGTGTGGATCAGCAGTCCGACCAGGCCAGCAGGAGCCACCACAAATCCACTGTGGCTGCGCCATAAACCTAAAACATCCTGACTAGCCCCCCTGGTTACCCAGAGGTTCCTTTCTACCTGACTAGCCTCCTCCTGGAAAGTCAAAACATCCTTGTAAGTTATCTTGTCCTCTAACTCAACTTTGTGTGTGATAACCAAGACCTTACCTGCCCTGTCAGCACCTGTCACTTCCTTGGCAGCTTCATCTGCTCTATTGTTTCCTCGAGTTATTTTGGACTCGTCTGTCTGATGAGCAGCACACTTGATTATTGCAATCTGCTTTGGTTTCATAATTGCTTCTAACAAATTCTTAATCTGGCTACAATGTTTTATGGCGCTTCCATCGGCTTTCTTGAATCCTCTCCCTTTCCATACCGTGCCAAATAAAAATGCGATTCCTTGTGCATATGCCGAGTCTGTATGAATATTCACAGTTTTGCCCTCTGCCATTTTACATGCTTCAGTCAGTGCGACTAATTCTGCTAGCTGAGCTGAGCAGGGTTGTGCTAAAGCTTCAGCCTTTTCTACCACAAACCCGTCACCCTGTGACCTTATCACGGAGTAGCCTGCTTTTAGTCCCTCACCAACTTGATAACAAGAGCCGTCAGTCCATAGTTCCAGATCTGGACTGCTAAATGGAAAAGCCTGCAAGTCTACTCTGAGTTTAGAGTACCTCTCGGCTTCGGCCACACAGTCGTGAGGTTCTCCATCCTCAGGCGTAGGGATGTCCGCTGCCGGGTTCGTTATGGAACACCTGACCAGAGTTACATCTTCCTGTTCCAAAAGCCTGTAATAATGTCTAATGCGAGGCATCGTTAGTGCATATTTACCGCACTCCAACAGACTCTTTAAGTCATGCCTCACCATGATATCCACTGGATATCCCATCATGATACTTGCGGCTTTCTCGTACATTGTATAGACTCCAGCCATTTCCCGGTAGCAGGGAGCCATCCCCATCTCGACTTCCGAGTAGGCAATGGAGTAGTACGCCATCGGCTGTGGTCGCGCCCCCACCCCGGTGTCCTGGGTCAACACCGCGCATGCCTGCTTCTGATCTGGAGAGGAAGAGACGTATAATATGAATTTCTTGGTATAGTTAGGCAAAGCCAGGGCTGGCGCTTCTAACAGTCGGGACTTGATTGTTTCAAACGCCCGTAAATCATCCTCAGTCCAAACCACTTTGCTACTCAGCTTATCAACACCCGCCTCTTTCATCATGTCTCTTAATGGTTTCACTATTTCAGTATAGTTTTCGACCCATGGAGAACTGTACCCTGTGATCCCCAAAAATCCCATCATTTGTCTTACCGTCACAGGTTTGGGAGCCATCTTAATGGCAACCAAATGTTCTTCCGAAATAGCCCGATGGCCCTGTGAAATTGTTTGTCCTAAATAGATCACTTTAGGTTTACAATACTGCAATTTCTTCAAAGACACTTTGTGGCCTTTTTCAGCCAATAGCTGCAACAGTTTTACGGAGTCGCAATGACATGTTGTCTGATCGTCTGCACACAGTATAAGATCATCCATGTACTGAATGAACCTAGAGGTCAATATTGTATCCAACCCGTCTAAGTCCTCCCTTAGGATTTTGTTAAATATGTGTGGCGAATGCTTTAGTCCCTGAGGGATTCTAGTATACTCATAATGCTAATTTTTATAGGTAAAACCAAAAAAATGCTGGCACTCCTTGCTCAAGGGTACACTAAAATATGCACTACACAAATCTATAACCGTAAAATATTCAGCTTGCGATGGGATAAATGTCAATAGCGTATGGGGGTCGGGGACATCCGCGGGATAGTCAAGTAAAACCTCGTTGACAGCCCTCAAATCGTGTACCAACCGGTACGAGGTATCAGGTTTCTCCACGGGTAGCAACGGCGTGTTGCTCCGGGGATTAGTTGTTTTCTGTAGGATTCCCGCTGTCAAAAGTCCTTTGATTTGTGGCTCGATTCCAGCCACCGCTTTCTCCTTCAGTGGGTACTGATTTTTCCAAGGCAGGGTGGCCCCTGGTCTAAGCTCCACTCTCACAGGTTGAGCGGACTTGATTAATCCAATGTCAGTGCTGTTTTTTGACCACAGCTTCTCTGGCACCGCCTTCATCATGTCCTCCTGGAGGCTCAATGCGTTAGGGAATTCTCCCATTGTCTCTTGGGATAATTGCACAGTTTGGGGGCGACCCATCCCTGTGCCTTGGACCATGATCTTAATAAACCTTTTGTCGGGGCTTATCCAGATCAGTTTGTTTTCTTTCATCTGTTCAAATTTAATTCCTTCCGCTTTTTTCATCATCTCGCCAATGTGCTGCTGATCGCACGTGTTGGCTACCTTTAAAGTCAAATGGGGAACACTGTCCGCAATCTCGTGTTCTTTATGCAGATATTCGCTCCGTGCAATACGTAGCGCTGCTCTTTGCGGCCCCAATATGATATTGGTAGCATTAAGCTGTACTTTGTCTGGTTGCCCACTCAGCCACTCCTTAGTCTGTGACAAGTCTGCATCTTTATGGTATTGCAGAGTGCAATGGTATGGTGTCTTTGGATCACTTGCTTCAGGCATGTTGGCGGTGATAAATGTCTCCCATTCCAAGGCTGAACCAAGCAACTCTTGGTCCAGTCCCCCTAGAGCCTAGACAATAGATTTCCGGTGGTCGGCTATCGATTCTTTGTACCATCTGATAGTAATGGTCTTCTCGTACATTTATCACACAACCATCCGCTGTACATTTAATGTCCATTCCCAGTAACCCCAGCCCATCTCGGCCAAGTAAGTTAATGGGTGAACTTTCCGAGACCAGCACGGGAAGAGTCGCTTCCCTGCCTCGATATCTCAGGGTCACAGGGTCGGTCACAGGCGTCAGCTGTTTTACTCCCTCAAATCCAATTGTCCGTACGTATCGACCGGACAGGGTTAGGTGCGTCGCGTCTTGGGGTTGCACTACCGTATAGGCCGCACCGGTGTCTGCCATCATCTCGACAGATTTGTCATTCACCGATACGCACACAATAGGCTCCTCCCTTAAAGACGACACTGACAGCTGACACCTCCCCATTGGACTCTCTGGGCCTCTTCAGAGTGATTCGTCTGGCCCTCTTGATGGATTCACCGGGCCATAGTTCTCACTCGGGTGCTGGCCTTGGTTTGGGCCTTGGTTTTCATTCTGGGTCTGGCTTTGGTTTGAGCCTTGGTTCTGCCAATTTCCACCTCTTCTCCTGTTGTTCCATCGAGGTCCCCCTCTTGTGGGTTGAGGACGGTACTCTCCTCCTCTGGGTTGATATCCTTGGTCACAGTCCCTAGACATATGCCCGAAATTTCCGCACGACCAACACTCCATTGACCCGGGCTGAGGTCTGGATCCATTCGATCCTCCTCTTTGACGTTCATTCCCTCCTCGGAACTGCCCATTCGCTCCCCTCTGGCTCTGTTGTTGTTCTGGCGCAGGACCCCCCTGTGTCCCCAACTGACCCCGTCTCTGGTCATTTGGTTCCCCCTTGGAGTCCGTCTCCCCTCTTGGTTGTGGGGACTGGACTAAGGCTTGGAGGTATTCCACTATCTTCCCTGCATCGGTTGGCTGTTGATACAGGATCCTTCGGTGTTGTTCCGCATCCTTATCCTTTTTATTTTGCTCCCTCTTCCGATATAGGTCAACTTGATGGGCCACATTATCCGTATAATAGTTTAGGGGGAGGCTTGACAGAGACACCACCTCAGCCAGTTTTTGTCTCACCTCCATGGGGAGGCCGTTTTCAATCTTTCCTCTTAGCACGGCTTCCCCCAGGGGGTCCCGTTCTACATCCTGGCCAGTTGTATCCCTCCAGGCGGCGTAGGCTTTTTGTACATACTGCCTAGGGTGGGTGTCCCCCAGGGTACCAATGTGGATTTGGTCTGGGTGCATCTTGGTCGGGTAGGTTTCTCGGAGGGCCAGCCACAGTACTCCCCTGTGCCGTGCGAACAGGTCCGCATCCTGCGCTCCAGTCCCCACATGGTTTCCCATGCCAGCCTTCTCCAGTACTTTTTCCATGCCCGCTTTTCCCATCACGGTTGACAATAGTCTTTTTACATCCCCCATCGCCATCTCTTGGCCGATCATTAGTTCCTCCAATTTGGCAATCCACGGATTGGCCCCATTCTGGATGGGCGGCAATTTCTCAGATACTTGAGTCATGTCGGACGCCTTCCAGGGGTGATATTCCAAGTCCTGTCCTCTTATTATCACGGGAGCTATTTTGACGGGGGCCTGTTTGTGGGGTTGAAGATTTTTCGTCTGTGATCTGGTCATCATTCCACTCCTCACGTCCTCTTCCATCTTCTCAAGGGCCTTTTTCCGCTCTACTTTTTCTTCTTCCAGGTCCTGTCGTTTTCTCTCAACCTTTTCCCATATCTTCCCATATCACCTGTTTATAATCCTTCGTTTCTTTGCTCTCTGCGTTGTCTGGGTTATTTATCCTCCATGCTATTTCAGCATTGTCATTTTTCAATTCCAAGAGCTTCTGGTCTATTTTTACCAGATCGTCCCTTCTCCTTACCATCTCCTGGACAAGTTCAACACCCTGTGAGGAAGAGATTTTTGAATCAGATTCCTTACCTCTTAGTGCTGTTTCAGATTTTCCCTCTCGACTTCCCGTTTCTGTTGGTATCTCCATTCTCGTGGATGTTTCGTGTTTCTTCATCATCGCCCACTTCACATATGCCCTCTCTGAACAAGTCAAGGGTTGAATGTCTTGTGGCTCAGGTGTCAGGTGAATTTCTGTTATTGCTTGTCCCGACTCTCTATTCCCCCGATCGTCTGTTAAATGATAAGGGCTGCTCATTTGTATTACAGGCAGAATAGGGTACACTCGTTCCCCATTCCTACTGTCATATGGTGGGGGTGCTAAAGCTCCCTCGACTCTTACCTGTTCTACTCTTGGGTGGGACACTGGGGTGAGTGAGGCTACCTGAGCTGCACTTTGGACGATGACAGTTGTTGTGTTAGGGCCAGGGGAGTTATGGTGACCGGGGCTACCTCCTCTGCTGGTTTGGCCGCTTCATTGACAGTTGCACTGCCCTTCTGGTCACTATTTCTCCTCTCGGCCTCCCGTGCGTAGGATTCTATCATCATAGTTTCTTGCAGAAGTTTCTTTGCCCTTGCCTTTTCACTCCTGTGGTGTTTGTATGTCTTAATTAGCACTCTTATGTCAGCTATTAGCTCAAAATCAAAAGAACTTTCGATGGGCCAAGGGTTTGTAAGATGTTCCCATCTTTTGTTAAATTTTTTCGATATTTTATCGACTTTTCCCAAATAATATGTGTTATCTTTTGTGTGGGGGTGACCGTTGGCGATAACCTGTACTGGACTTTCTTCTATCCAACCAATTAGGGTCGACCTATCTGAGTGGGTTGCGACTTCCATTTTCCTATATGAGATCTTATTTCCCATTTACTAGAGCTCCCCTTTCCTTTTGATTTTGTAACAATGGCAACAGGCAAAAACGTGTTTTCTGTATTCCCTGTCTAAATGTAGGTGTCTATGCTTTTTGTGACTGACTCCTACTCGGATAGCCAATAGTGGCACTGCAGGCCCTACCTATTCTCTTCTGTCCCTTTTCCACCTGAAATTCCTATTCTTACCTGATTTGTGGTGTTCCGCGGGCCCAATGGAACTGCTGGAGATCAGAGCACACAAAAGACAACAGTTCTTGTTAATTTATCAACTGGACTTGTACTTTACTCTGTCTTTATAATCAAATTTTTTGAGAGGTTCCTTTCATTAACTGCATGAGTTTCTTTTTACTTCCTTCATACAATTTTTTAAAACGAGATATTTGTAATTGATACATGTGTTTGATGTCGCCAGTTTCTACTCCCTGATTTTCTTCCCGTTCGATCTCCGTCAACACACTGGGTTCCTATTTTTGTCGAATCTCGGCTCTCCACTATTCCTCCTTGATTCTACTCCAATTCTGATATCCCTCGGGAGACAAAAACATTTTGATTAGTCTTTCATTACATACATTCTTTCATATTTTTTCCATTATTCAGTACCATTCCCCCCAGGGGACACTCGTCATCCAGACACGTGTCCACCAGAGATAATCTAAAGAATGCATCGGACACCGCGCCCTGCACGCCGTGAGGTGTCAGCCCCTGCTTTCTGAAGAGTCCATAACAGACCCTCCACAGAGGTCAGAACACACCCCACCACAGGTACAAAGCAGTCAGCATCCAAGCATCTTATCCCACCATTCAAGCTATCATCCCCAGAATCCAGTGCCCTGCCGGATGGCCATGCATAACCGACCGGACCCAACACCGAACCCTGGGTACACAGCTCCATATTATACAGTCATCACTCACGTACCTACTATGGGAAAAATAAAATTGCATACACATCCATCCAACCAACGTTAATGTACAACCTGTTCAGGCACGTCCCCTACCCCATACCCTCTTGCACACCCTGGCCCTACCGTCCCCCAACCCAGAATGTCCACCACCCAGATCAGAGAACAGCTGCCAGAGCGTACTCCGGGTACCTCGGCATCAACGGGACGCCCACATCCGCCCGGCCCCCCTCCGCGTCATCCCTTACTATCATCATCGCAAACGCAGGTGCCGCCGAGCAGTGTGACCTCTCAATCGCAGGACCAGCCGCGCAGAGAGTCCTGAACATATACATAATACACACCTTGATCACAGACACACAGACAACTATAACTGCAAACATCACCACGGCATAAAACAGATACTTAACAACAGACCATCCCACATAGCCCAATTGTACATGACCCCAGTCATCCCATGAGTCCTCCCGAGAGTCATGCATATCCCTAGTAATGTTCTTCAAATGCTCAATTACGGCTGGCAAACCCATTTCATCATTGGCTGGTATGAATGTGCAGCACTCCTGACCAATCAACGCACATGTGCCCCCCGACGCCGCCAATAGGAAGTCCATAGCCGCTCTCGTCTGCAACTCCATCAGTCGTAAGGACCGTAACTCCTGAGCCTCCAGGCTCAAGCCCCTCGCTGTCGTGGCAGCCATGTCCTCAAACAATTTAGCCAAATGATCCAGTTCTCCCATGTTTGCATATGCCCCATACCAGGGAAACGCCACCCTAAAAAAATGGTCCGCATCCCGTGTCTTCCTTGTCTTGGGAAACGCCGGCAAAACATCAGACACCCTCATAGCCGGTACTAAGTAACCCAACGCACATCTTCCCCTCCAGTCAATTGGCAAGGAGGCATACGCAAATTCACCACAAATCCAAAACGCCCCAGGCGGAGCTGGCGCCTCTGAATCCCTGCCCCAGACCCCATTATCCCCCAGGCAGCCGTCCAAGTACCCCACGACTTTACCATTCGATTTACCCTCCACACACTTCTCAAACCCTGTCGACCTATATGCTATTGGAATGGGGCCAGTGTCTAACAGCCCACCTATCTTAATTTTATTCTTCATTAACCCCTGCCCCAGATATCCCTCAATCCTTTCCGATACCACCCCGTTACACAGTTCAGGGGTAGGCAAATCCCTTAACACGTTGGCATGACACTTCGTTATAGGGTGTGCAATCAGAGGAAGGCCCGCGGCGGCCGCCTGTGGGGACAGGCCGCACACATAGCAATCTGATTTATTAGCTACCTTCGCCACCGCCCTTGCCATCCCCAGAAACAGATTACCATGACGGTCTGGCAGCGACCGTTTACCCACTACCACCACCTCTGGCAGCTCAGGCTGTCGGAGTGGAACATATAGCATCACGCTAGCCAACATACACAACCAAACCATTGATATAGCACACCCCAAAAGCACCCGCCTACTACTTTCACTCAAACCAGGAACCATGTTGAGTGTTCCGTCCTCCTCCGTGTTCCTCCTTCACCGGCGCGTGTCCTAATATGTCCTGCAACCCCCACAAACAACAACACATCTTTATAACAACACGCCCCACAGCCAACAGCCTACTGAAGTGAGGACCCAAACTCAAAACAGAGAAGCAGGACGCACCGGAACCCCTGAAGGGTAGGAGAGAGGGCGTAACGGAACTAAAGGGAGGTCAAGAGAGGAAAGGGCTAGGGGGGGAAACATGTAAGTCCGGGCAGGTGTAGGGAGAGCCCTGCCAGGTAGGCAAGGCTAGTGTAGGCCTGGGAGGCTAGGGGGTAAGTGTAGGGGAGACTAGGGAGGGAGAGGCTAGGGCTTATGGAAAGAGGAATCTAGGGAAGGTTAGAGAATTAGGAGAGAGGGGTAGGTTAGGGAAGTCAGGGTAGTGGTCTAGGCTCAGGGTAGGTTAAGGGACTGGGGTAGGCTTGGGTAGGTCAGGGGAAGCAGGGGAAGCTAGGGAAGGCTTAAGGGATTAGGAGAGAGGGGCAGGTTCCTTGAGACCTACAGATGTGAGGGGCGGGGGGGGAAATGGGATGAGCGGGGGTCATCCCTATTCCCCAAGGCCTTTATTCAGCCCAACGAGACATACCCCGTGATTCATAACCACTTCACGCTTTAACTAAAGACTCCCCACCCCCTGCCACTTATGCAAACAAAAAATAAGCCCCACGAAACAGTGTGCTGGCAGCGCATTTCACTGTAACTTCCCCCAGTGAAAGGAAGGAGGGGGGAGAGAGAGAGAGAAAGTAAGGGAGAGAGAGAGGGAAAGAGGGAGGGAGAGAGAGAGAGGGGGGGGGGTGAAGGAGGGAGGGAGAGAGAGAGGGGGGTGCAGGTGGTGGAGAACGGGAGGGAGCGAGAGAGAGAGAGAGAGAGAGAGAGAGAGAGGGGGTTAGGGAGAGGGGGGGGCAGGTGGTGGAGTGAAGGAGGGAGGGAGGGAGAGAGAGAGAGAGAGAGGAGGGGGGGGCAGGTGGTGGAGAGAGAGAGAGAGAGAGAGAGAGAGGGGAGTTAGGGAGAGGGGGGGGGCAGGTGGTGGAGTGAAGGAGGGAGGGAGAGAGAGAGAGAGGGAGGTAGGGAGAGAGAAAGAGGAGGGGGGGGGCAGGTGGTAGAGAGAGGGAGTGAGAGAGAGAGAGGGGGTTAGGGAGAGGGGGGGGCAAGTGATGGAGTGAAGGAGGGAGGGAGAGAGAGAGAGAGGGAGGTAGGGAGAGAGAGAGAGGAGGGGGGGGGCAGGTGGTGGAGAGAGAGAGAGAGAGGGGGTTTGGGAGAGGGGGGGGGGCAGGTGGTGGAGTGAAGGAGGGAGGGAGAGAGAGAGAGAGGGAGGTAGGGAGAGAGAGAGGGGGTGGGGGGGGGGGCAGGTGGTGGAGAGAGAGGGGGTGAGAGAGAGTGAAGGAGGGAGGGAGAGAGAGAGGGGGTTGGGAGAGAGAGAGAGAGAGAGAGGGGGGTGAGGAAGGGAGGAAAAGTAAGAGAGGGAGGGAGAGCGAGAGAGAGAGAGGGGGGGGGGGTCCTAAAAGAGGGACATATATATCGACACGTCCGTGGCTTCCAAAACGTCACCACTGCCCATTAATCTAACCATACCGCCAACGTAATAAGCCACGAACGACATAAACGAACTGCACCAGCTAAACACCTCCTGTATCTACCCCAGGACGGGAGTCCAAATGATGCCGCCACCGCCCCCTAGCGCAGTTCCAACCACATCGCTTTGAAAAAATGAACCCCTTACAATGGCTACCCCTTGCCCCGTCTAAAATGGTGACCACGGCGCTCCACCTAAGATGGCCGCGCACCGCGAGACATCCCGAGAATCCCCTCAAGCCACGTAGGCAGCAGGACGGGAGCCCTAGGCATGAATCTGGCGCCACCTAGTGTACTTTTAACCACATACCACCCATTCTGCTCGCTCGCTTCACACACCACACATATCGTCCTTTCAAACCAGTGCGCATGCGCGAATCTCTCATACGGCCTACCAATTCAGTTTAACCATAAGTACATTATTAACTTCCATACCGCGGCCCACACCACGCACTCAACATCAATACTAACATTAGTCAACACTGCAATTCACACGACGCAATCAACATCAATGACAACCCAGTTACACTGTAATATCATCCCATTCACAACATACAGTATTGAATAACCCTAGCAACATTTTAGCACGCAGCCAACTAGTCGCTAGCCACGGCTAGCAGGCCATATAGCATGTAGCTAGTTAGCCGCTTAGCTTACGACGAGCGGCCTACTACACACCCAATAGCCTACGAGCTACGACGAGCGGAACATATTAGCACACAGCTAGATAGCCGCTTAGCTACGACTAGCGGGCCATATAGCATGTAGCTAGTTAGCCGCTTAGCTTACGACGAGCGGCCTACTACACACCTAATAGCCTGCGAGCTACGATGAGCGGTCTATAATGTCGAAGCAACTTTAATCTCAATATAAGCGCTAGTGTACAGATTGAATCCCTTATTTTATTAATCAATGTACAATATAACAATAAGTCCTTATGTTATGTCAGTCATTCCTAACCTCTAACAGTCATTCAAACATACACATTATTGATAAAATTCAAACATCCATTCAGCTTTCGATCTCATGCTATTGTTATCAGAGTGCCCGCGCGGCCATCTTTAAAGATTCACATTCTATGTTACAATTTTCAATAGCTTCCGCGCGACCATTCTTAATTCGCTCAAGCGCATTATTATACTATAACCGCAAAGGACGTTTACCTTGCAAAGAGCATATTGAAACGAATATTGTTACTAAGCGCTTTTTTAATCGCCGTCGCAGGCCGAGACAGTGGAATTGGGCGTCCAGGCGAGCATGCCCTCTCAGGATATGTACCGAATATTTAACCTGTTTTGAACTCGCTTTCTCAGGGCCAGCCAGGCCATTCGATCCCCCTAATCAAGCACTAACACGGCCAGATTATGGTAGGATAGCTGCTACGTTTTGGTAAAAAATCCCCGCCCGTAGAAACACCGGGTATAATCGGCTAGACCGAACGAACCTCTAAGCTAATTGCATGCTCACCCAAAACTCAGCCGCCGTCCGCCTATCCCCACCATCTGGGAACCCCGCGACTCGCAACAAGCTTATACCATATGAGCACCCTCTTAACATAACCACCCTTCCCCGCGGCCTGCAACGGTGTTGAACTGAAACCTGGAAACCCCATTTGCGTTCTTGCCGACGTCCTGTACCCCTGCTTTCTGTCGCTTGAGAGGCGCCAGTAAACAAAGGCACGGCGTTAGCCCTGCAATCGCATATATCAAGGCCCACTCACCATATACAGAACACAAAAACACAACTCATCACTACACCCCCTGGAAGACGACCCGCGATTGACTGAGCTAGCCGGGGCCAGTCATATCCAGAGCTGCACACTAACATACCTACCCCATCACATAGACAATTTAGCAGTGATCAAACGCTATTTATCTAGTGCGGCACATCCCCGTCTATTGAAGCGGAATACCTTGAACCTCCCGCTTCAAATCGATGCTCCCAATATGATAAACGAACGTTACGAATCCCCTTTATAATCATTGCGCCCACCAAGAACCCCGCGACTGCCACGGAGCCCCGGCGGGCGTCCTCAGCAAGACTACTGAGTCATACATCTCTAATGCAACCCCCGTTCGACCTGAACGCCTCGTACTTTCATTCATCACGGCCCCTTGTTCACTCACCTGTTCTCTTTGTAGATTCGCAGGAGACTGTCGTGATGAGTTTCCCAGGCACCGATTAGCCGAGAGTCAGAAGAAAAAAAATTCCTGGCGCATCAGGACAAGGGTCGACGGCACCAATTGAAGTCACAAAGGGGCTATATTCAGTTCTGATGAATCAGAACCGGCCTGCTCTGCGTTGTGTATTATCTCTTAAAAGCCCTATGTATTTTCAAAAACCAGCTAAGTGGTTTAAAGCGACGACAAAGAGACAGCGGTTGGAAAAAGGAGTCAGAGAGGAGTTATTGTAAGGATCCGGTTTTAATGGAATCCCAGCGTTAATAACAAAAGATTTGAATGAAAAACAATGCAATGAAATCCAATCATGCCCGATACTGTGCCATCGGCTGTGAGTTTCAGACTAAAATTCACTTAAAATAAAAGAATCTCTCTCGGCTCCTCCTCGTTGGTTCGCTGGTGCTCGTCTCAACGCGCCGTCGTCCTTCTCGTCCAGTAGGGGGAAAAACAAGCTTCTGGTCGTGTTGTTTTCTGTTGTGTGTCTCTCTGTCTCTGAACCGCTCACTTTAAAGACTAACTCCTCCCCCAGCATTACGTCAGGAAGGGCGGACCTTTCTATGAGAGAGAGAGCTTCCAATTGGAGGACCAGTGTGGCGGCCGTTTTTAGCCCACCCACACTTTTGATTGGGTGAAACTTGGTAGCAGCCTTTTTTAGCTTATCTACCAGGATATGTCCTTATTAAGGCATAGGTTGGCTCTTAATAGCCTGACGGAAATGCCCTTCTAAAGGCATAGGTTGGCTCTTAATAGCCTGACTGTGTATTGCTGGTTAGAAGATTCTTCAGTGTTTGTTCCTAGTTAAAATATATATTTCTGAAGTTAAATTTGCCCGCTTGGCAGAAATGTGTCTAAACAAGTGTTTCTCTATTGATTGTTTAAGATTAACAAGACTATACGTGAGGGTAAATGTGTGTCATTCTCTGAGTCATCTTGAAGCCACCTGGCCACCGTCTGTTGGAGGTGTTATTCTCCCCCACCCTTAGAGAGAGGGGGGTAGGTGGGTATTTCCACTCCGCCTGGCGGGTGTTTCTTCCTGTTCCTGATTGTTCTATTGAGGCTGGTTCCCTATAGCCGGCTATAAATCAACATCATATGGTTCAGAATCTATCTTTAACTTGCCAACAGGATCTTGGGCCCTTTGATATGCTAATTTACTCTGTCCCCCAAGCCTCTACCTTGTGTTTATCTTTGCAGAGAGACAGAGAAAAAGGCTGAGTATCGCCCGTTTTTACAA